>NW_026267218.1:398234-405071 GCF_000697945.3 Frankliniella occidentalis | reverse complement strand
AAATAGAAAATTTGATTAGATCTTAGCTCCTCAGAAAAAAAAATACAACAAGAAATGTTTTGAACAACAAACAATGTTTTGAACATTTTTTTCTGGAACTTATTTTGGGAAAATTTGAATCCGTAGTCCCGACGGTTGGGTTGCTCTTAGACCGATTAAACGCACCACTAGTATCATCCAGGATCCGAGTGTGATTGTTAATCCGGCGGTTTGTCTGTTTTCAGTTTGCACAATGGCGTCATCCAGCTGTGGGACTACCGCATGTGCACGCTGCTGGAGAAGTTCGACGAGCACGACGGCCCGGTCCGGGGCATCTGCTTCCACTCGCAGCAGCCCCTCTTCGTGTCCGGAGGAGACGACTACAAAATCAAGGTGAGTTTTTTTTTGTTTTTGTTTTTTCGTTTTTGTTTTTTGGTGGGTCACTCACGTAAAAAATGGCAAGAAATTTTTTTGAAAGAGGAAAATAAAAAATTTACTCCTTGACCCAAAGCATAAAAATGTCTGTTTTTAAAGTATGATTTTTTCGCCCTTAGGAAAAATGTTTGTGAGTGTTTAAGGAAAAGCATCAGTTGTGTCAACTGAAACACCTTTTATTCATACCATTCTAATGTTTAACAGGTTTGGAACTACAAACAAAAACGCTGTATTTTCACGTTGCTGGGCCACTTGGACTACATCCGGACGACAGTTTTCCATCATGAGTACCCATGGATTCTCAGCGCCTCAGATGACCAGACCATCAGGATTTGGAACTGGCAGAGCCGGACATGTATTTGTGTCCTGACTGGTCATGCCCACTATGTAATGTGTGCGCAATTTCACCCATCTGAAGATCTTGTTGTGTCCGCCTCATTGGATCAGACAGTCCGTGTCTGGGATATCTCAGGTATTGCCAGCCAGTGCAACAGTCAAGGTAAATATAGCAACATGCCAGTGGTCAGGGTGAGGGTTCCATTCGGGATTTGCTTTCGGTTTGAATTGACCTTTTCTTAGCTGTGTGTCACAAAAACTGGATTGCTCCGCTTTATACTAATATGTCTACTTCTTTACTGTATGTAAATAATTCTTTATTGATTTTGTTTTGTTTTTTTGTATCTTAAATATAAACTTGTTTTTATTTCAATTTTTCATTGTTCAAATATACAATTGAAATCTGATGTCATTGCCGTACAATCAAGCTATACCTCTCTATGTTTATATCTCCTTTTGTCTTTTCTGATACTATAATCCTGGAAGAAAAAATTGTCTTGGTCCAATGTGCATTGGTTTGGCTGCCTCTTGACATTTGGGGCCACATTTTCTTTGTTTTATCTGAAGGTTTGGTCACCAGTGTGTGGATTGGATATACAGTTTACTGGTATTTTCTGTGTACATTTTATTTCATAAACTGCTGGCATGTTGGTATGTTTTGCAAATCCTACGGAACATATTTTTAAAATTGGTGATGTGTGCTTTCAAGCATTTAAATGGCCATTTCAAGTTCCTTAACATCTATTGCATGTGTGGATGTTATGTTGAACAGATGAATTTTCCATGTGAAAAGGTATCAAGTTGTACATATCTTCAAAGAAGCATGATTGTTTATTTATTGTTGTAACTTATGTTAATTTAAAATGTAGTGATCAAGAAATGGCCATTCTTTGTCATAACAGTTGATATAATTTATTATGTTTCATCATCGTCATTGAAACTTAGGAATCTTGTCATTTATGCATATTTCGTTATTGATTACTAGGCCTTCGCAAGAAAAATGTTGCTCCTGGTCCTGGAGGTCTTGAGGAGCACCTCAGAAATCCAAATGCCACCGATTTGTTCGGCCAAGCTGATGCTGTGGTGAAGCATGTGCTTGAGGGACACGATCGCGGAGTGAACTGGGCTGCCTTCCACCCAACTCTCCCTCTCATTGTGTCTGGCGCTGATGATCGCTTGATTAAGATGTGGAGAATGAATGAATCCAAGGTGAATAATTCCGCATGCTTTGGAACATTTAATTATCTCCCCCCTTTTTTATAGCCTTTACATAAAACAAATTTCTTCTTGTAGGCTTGGCAGGTGGACACTTGTCGTGGACACTACAACAATGTGTCATGTGTACTTTTCCATCCGCGTCAAGAACTCATTCTCTCCAATTCTGAAGACAAAAGTATCAGAGTATGGGATGCAACAAAGCGCTCTTGTCTTCATACATTCCGCCGAGAGCATGAACGTTTCTGGGTACTAGCTGCTCACCCAACACTCAACCTCTTTGCTGCTGGTCATGATTCAGGAATGATAATCTTCAAGGTACTTTATTGTTTTATCTATATTTAGATGTTGTGTTTTTGTAATTGGTACCAGCAACTCAACTTTAATTTTTCCCATTTCAATGTCCAGCTTGAACGTGAACGCCCAGCGTATGCTGTTCATGGAAACTTCCTCTATTATGTGAAAGATCGCTTCCTTCGGCGGCTGGACCTAACAGCATCAAAGGACATAACTCTAATGCAACTAAGAGGAGGTGGACGCACACCAGTCTATAGCATGTCGTACAATCCTGCTGAGAATGCAGTTTTGTTGTGCACCCGCACCAGTAATGTGGAGACATCCACTTATGACCTGTATGTCATTCCCAAAGAAACCGACAGCCAAAATCCAGAGGCACCTGACAGCAAGAGAGCATCTGGCATCACTGCCATTTGGGTTGCAAGAAATCGTTTTGCTGTTCTGGACCGCACTCATGCAGTATGTTACAATCTGATCTCGTCTATTTTTAATTTGTCAAAAATTCATGTGCTGCTTTATTTATCTTATTTATGTCATTTTTTATTTTTTATTTTTAGCTTGTGATTAAGAATTTGAAGAATGAAGTTACCAAGAAGGTTCAAACACCAGCCTGTGATGAGATTTTCTATGCTGGTACTGGTATGCTCCTTCTCAGAGACCCAGATGCCATAACATTGTTTGATGTGCAACAGAAAAGGTTCCTATCTTTTACTCTATCTATAATATTAATTTTTTGTGCCTCTATTTTTACCTCTAAAAAAATATTTCTCTTTTTCTTGCAGAACTTTGTCTCAGGTGAAAATAAGCAAGTGTCGCTATGTTGTTTGGTCTGCTGATATGTCTTTGGTAGCTCTGCTAGCCAAACATACTGTTCTAATTTGCACTCGCCGGTTGGAGACCAAGTGCTCAATTCATGAAAACACCAGAGTCAAGTCTGGAGCATGGACTGATGATGGCATTTTCATCTACACCACAAGTAACCACATCAAATATGCTTTATCCAACGGGTAAGTGAAACTATCTTATATTAATCTCATATTCACCTCCCTGTTTTCTTTTAGAATAAGGTGCTAATCAATTTTATTTCTTATTTCAGTGATCATGGTATTATTCGTACTTTGGACATGCCTATCTACATCACCCAAGTCAAAGGAAATCAAGTGTTCAACCTTGATCGTGAATGTAGACCCAGAGTCATGAATATTGATCCCACCGAGTTCAAATTTAAGTTGGCCCTGATAAACCGTAACTATGATGAGGTAAGTAAATTATCTTTATCTATCTATTTTGTGCTATCTCTGATTTCAATCATCCTTTTAAAGCAAATTTTTATGTCCCAGGTTCTACATATGGTTCGCAATGCAAGGTTGGTTGGACAGTCTATTATTGCCTACCTGCAGCAAAAAGGATATCCAGAGGTGGCTCTTCACTTTGTCAAGGATGAAATGACTCGGTTTGGTCTTGCTCTGGAATGTGGAAATATTGAGGTTGCTGTAGAGTCAGCTCGTGCTCTTGATGACAAGCACTGCTGGGAGTGTTTGGGCGAAGCAGCTCTTCTTCAAGGAAATCACCAGGTCGTTGAGATGTGTTACCAAAGAACTAAGAACTTCGACAAGCTTGCATTTTTGTACCTCATCACTGGCAACTTGGAGAAACTGCGCAAAATGACTAAGATTGCTGAAATCCGTAAAGACTGTATGGGTCAGTACCAAGGTGCCCTGTACCTGGGAGACATTGCTGAGCGGGTGAAGGTTTTAAAGGTATGTGTCATTAGATTGTGTAAATAAATAAATAAAAAACAATGATGTAAATTGTGTGTAAAGTGTAAAGCATGTGCTCACACACTCAAATTTATATTTATGTTTCTAGCCAACACAGCCTTCTCTTGCCTATCTCACTGCTGCTACTCATGGATTAGAAGAAGAAGCAGAACAAATGAAAGAACAGCTGTTGTCAGCTGGAAAGAAACTGCCAGAGCTGAATCCTGATGCCATGCTGATTCGTCCTCCCGCACCTATATTACAAGCAGAATCCAACTGGCCTTTGCTTACAGTCACCAAGGGCTTCTTTGAGGGAGCCATGGGCAACCGTACCACAAATGCTGCCAGTGCTGCTTTGGCTGCCGTTCCAGTGGAAGGTGATGTTGAGGCTGAGGGTTGGGACACTGATCCAGAGGTCGGTGAGGAGGGTGATGGTGAAGAAGGTGCTGTTGAAGGTGGAGAGGGTGGTAAGTTAATGATCCAATAATCTAGTCTCAATTTTATGGTTCTCAGAATCATGTGTAAATTGTCTTTTTAATTCATTTTCCAGGTACTGGTTGGGATGAGGGTGATGATGATTTGGAGCTGCCTCCTGAGCTGGAAGAAACCTTACCCGCTGCAGCCGAGGAAGGGTATTTTGTTGCTCCAACAAAAGGATCATCTCAGGGTCAACTCTGGGTCAACAATTCCCAATTGGCTGTGGACCATATTCTTGCTGGTTCATTTGAATCTGCATTTAGATTATTACATGATCAGGTACATAGAAGATGCCAGTCACCTGTATTTGTTCAAAGGCAACATAAACAGAGGAGTTATAAAAACTTGTCAAATTACAGGTTGGTGTTGTAAACTTCAACGCATACGAAAGTGTTTTCATGAGCACTTTCAGCCGAGCAAGAGCTTCCTATCCTGCTTTCCCCATGACTGGTTCTATCTACCGTCACCTCCAAAGGAGTTGGGGCGATTCAGGGCCCAAGGGGGGCTTACCTGCTGTTGGACTAAAACTAAATGATCTTGTTCAGAGATTACAAGTAAGCAATTGAGTAATAACATAGCACTGTATTTTTATCAATATATTTTAAATTGATGCTTATTGTGGTTTCTATTTTACAGGTTTGCTATCAATTGACAACAGGTGGCAAATTTATTGAAGCAGTAGAAAAATTCAGAGCTCTTCTTCTAAGCATTCCTCTTTTAGTTGTTGACACTAAGCCAGACATTGTCCAAGCCCAGGCGCTCCTTCAGATATGCAGAGAATATATTTCAGGCTTAATGATGGAACTTCTTCGTAAAGATCTCCCTAAAAACACTCTAGAAGAAAACAAAAGAAATTGTGAGATGGCAGCCTATTTCACTCACTGCAATCTCCAGCCTGTCCATCAAATTCTTACCCTCCGCACAGCTCTCAAGCTGTTCTTTAAATTGAAAAATTTCAAAACTGCTGGTTCCTTTGCGCGAAGGTTGCTTGAGCTGGGGCCAAGTCCAGAGTTATGCCAACAAGCAAAGAAATTCTTACAGGTTAGCAATTTTTTATTTTATCTTTTGGAAACTACTTTGGTTGGAGACTAAAATTTTCAACTAAACATTAATCTAAAATTCCTTTTGTTCTTTCCCTTACAGGCATGTGATATGAATCCTGTTGATGAGCATAAGTTAACATATGACGAGCACAATCCTTTCTCATTATGTGGAGTCACCTACAAGCCAATCTACCGTGGGAAACCAGAAGAGAAATGTCCACTGTGTGGCACTAGTTATATGCCACAGTACAAGGGCACTGTATGCACAGTCTGCACTGTTGCTGAAGTAGGCAAAGACTGTCTAGGACTTCGTATTTCAACCATACAGTTCCGATAAAAGTATTATTTTAACTATGGCATTCTCTGCATTTCTTCAATTCTATTTTTGAGATACCCTCATGAACTATTGTTGTAGTGATAATTGTTGTGTTTTTATTATTTCATAATGTATGTTACTTTAATCATGTACAACCACGCTTACACTTAAAGAAAATTTATGTAAAATAATTTTAAAACGAAAAGTATGTGAAGTTTAGTGATGATAAAGACTGGGAAAATGAAAACACCCCATTGTGCGTTATTTCTGGAAGCCTGCTCAACCCGTACGACGTGTGATCTGGATTGTGATATCAGTTGTAAAGTGGCCCGGCTGAGCCTATTTGGTTTGGCGGTGCTGACATGAAAATAAAATGAAGCAAACGGAAAGGAGGGTGGGTGGGGGGTGACTTAATTACCGTCGCGGTGACTACAGGGAGCAGGTCCACCGGGTCCAGGTCGTAAAAGTTGTCGGGTCTCTCATGCCTGATATCGTTGAGTAACGCCGGTGGCTCGTGTCACAGACGGACGCCCGAGGGGTTCTACCACGATTTTTCTGTTTTTTCTTGAACCTTCTGAATATTTTTCTGAGTATTTTTTTTTTGTGTGTGTGTGCACTAAATTATTTTGGAGTGAAGTTCCTCTTGCGAACGCCACCGCTGCCACCCCGAGAGCAACCCTACCTCGACCAACTCCACCCAACTCCGCCACGCCCCGCCACGACTGCTTGTTATCACGTCACCGACGACCAATGACGACGGCTGGACGCGATAACTGTTGCCCCAAAACGAGGAGCCCGAGAACCGGATAAAACCGAGTACTTGGACGCCGAGACGACGGCGACGACGACGCGGACTAACAACGCTCCATTCGTATCCGGTCCACATCCGGTTACCCAAATGAGGCTCTCTCTCTCTCACTGTAGGTCGCGACACCCTAATGCAGCGGGCGACTGCAGGAGGGGCGGGGTGGAGATAAGG
>NW_026267218.1:395027-398184 GCF_000697945.3 Frankliniella occidentalis | reverse complement strand
CCCCGTCGAGCTCAGGACAGCCTCTCGAACTAGGGATTTTAATTTTTGATTTGAAGAAAAATTTCCTGAGAAGTTAATTTTTTAGTTTTTTCTGAAAATATTTCGATCTTTTCCTATTTTTTTTTCTGGAAAAGTTTCCAGTTTGTTTTGCGGAATTTTTTTTTGGACTGTAAAATAAATTCCTAGCTGGTGACGCGCGGTGCAGTCGTTGGTGCAGCTGCGCCAGATCGGCCAGGCCCATCAGTGCAGAGCCATGCTGTCATTACCGACGCTATTGGGAGATCACATCCTTGGCGGACAAACAATTAGAAAGAAAAATATACCGGGGAGGGGGGGGGGGGGGCGCTTCCGGCGCGTGTCCCAGGAGGAGGCTGTGTGGTGCGTTTTCGCCTTTATGGTCGTCTCACGCACGGCAGGCGGCGGCGCTGGACCTAGGAGAGGGCGGACCAGCAGCAGCGCGGTATGCCTGCTGCTTGTTCCCAGGCCACCGGAATACGCCAACAAAACTAATATGGGATCTTTTGCGAAGTGATTTCATTTTTCTTTTTTTCGGGGGGAGTAGGAAGTGGTTTTCTTTCTTTTCTCGCGGTCAGCGGTCCATTTGAGTTGGGATATCCGGCGTGCGATTTTCCTTATTTAAAATAAGGCGAAATAACAGAGGTCTTTTTTTTTTTCATTTTGCCAAATATTTTTGTTTTGTATCCTAGTTGTTATATGGTACTGTACCCCCCTTCTTACAATTTTAGTCTTGCGCAAGGCTTGCATAAGTTTTCAAAGAGCCATCTACACTTTTAGTACTTCATAAGAAAAAATAAATAAAAAAATACCTGGACGAGTTTGAACGTAGCCCACAGAGCCCAGCTTGCAAATGCTGCTGGAGGGGGAGGAGGAGGGGGGGGGGAGGGGTACAGGGCGTGCGCGAAAATATTCGCGATAGGATCTCCTGAGCATGCGGGGGGGGAGTGTACTGTCGGCAGCTGCGGGGTGGCGGGTCCAGCCCCAGCCCAGCCTCTCATCTCATACCCATTGCGTCCGATGTAATAATAATTATTTTAGCCCGTGGTACGTGATGTAACACCAGTGCGATGGCGCGCGCCGAGCCGATCTCTAGAAGGAGCAAATCATCTTTCATGTATTCTTTTTCTCGCCCCCCCCCCCCTTTCTGCTCTCGTTATTATTAAAACTGGCGCTGAATTGTCTGGCCTTTGATTATTCCGCATTTGATTGCGACAACGAGCGCCTGCTGCGGACCAACCACTTCGCGTATCGTTCCCGGACCCGATTTGCTTCGAGGTTTGCTTTTTATTATCGTTAAAATACATATTGCACGCACATTAAGCCCTAAATCGGCTTCGTTTGCCGCGAGGTGTTGTCACGACGAGTCACGACGTTTTCGTTTCCTCACTTGACACTAGACGCACCTCTGTAGGTCGACCGCCGCGCCGGGTCGGGCTATGGGCGGCCACACCCATAAGAAGTCGAATCCATAACTTTTGTCTGGGAGCCGGGGCACGGCGGGGGGGGGGGGGTCTATCGGATTTATCGTGCTCATGCAAATTTAGCCAGCTAATTGACTCATTGACTGGGAGTAAATTTTGTCTCAACGTCGCCGCAAATCAGACTCTTTTTTTTTTTTTTCGTCTGATCGATTGGTAATGTTGGTGATGATGATTTTTTTTTTCAAAGTGCCGCGCTGTGGCCGCCAAGGCGCGAGGACGCGGACGCGTTTGGATAAGTTGGTATCCCTGGACGGACAGCGCGCGCTAAGTGGACGCTGAGCAGGCCGGATGGACGGGTATAGCAAAAAGAGCATTTTGGCGCTTTGAGGAAGCGCGTCCCCTATACTCGCCTCCTCCTGGAGCGCGCCTGGCGTTCTCCTGGAGCTCGCCTGTAAGAGCTATGCGTGACTGTTGGCGCGCCTCTCCCGTCTGCTCTGATCCTGATCCTCTCCTATCATTTAAATGTCGTCAGTCCCCCCCCCCCCCCAATCCTCCCCAGCCACACTGCTCCGCTCGCAGAAGAGAAGAATGCGTTCTTTATGATGTACGCAACGGCGCGACGGGCCCATAGCGAGCCGAGGTCTGATTGACCTGACCCACCCGACATTGCTGCATTCTCGCGGAGTTATTGTAGTGCAATAGGGGGAGTGTCTGATCTGGACTTCCCCCCACAACCAAAGAGTCCTTTCAAGCTAAAGATTTGAAGACACTTTCAAAAAAACTAACAAAAAAAAAACACAATGCTAAAGTTTTGATGAGTATTTTTTTTACGAAAGATTTGAAGAGTCTTTTATGGGCCAAAGAGTGAAAAAACAAAAACATTACACTACACTTTAAAAAACCATAAAATGGCATTTTTTGTAGTAATTTTTTTTTTTAAATAATTGTGTAGTGCCTCTCTTTAGTGCCATTACATCTTGAAAATTGTCGCCCTTTGTCGCAAAGTCGAACCGAGCAACACCACCACCACCAGCAGCAGGCTGTCATAGAGGCGCCTATATGTCAGGCGCCGCCCCAGTGCCCCATTCGGTCACGCGTTACATAGGGGAGCAGGCGCGAAAGCTGCCCCGCCCCGCCCCGCCCCGCCGCTCCCACTACGCGCGTGCATCAGCCGGTGTATTGTTATGTGTGTGGGTTACACTGGGGCGCCTGCGCGGTTTTGGTTTGGGTTTGTATCCTGACACAATGCCTCGTCTATCGCGGGCCGGCCCAGACCAGTCCTGCCCTCTCTCTCCCTCTCCCACACGCACACTCTCTCTCCCTTTCGCCCGTCGGCGCCCGGCTGTCTTGTCGCTGTGCGAATTTGGGGTGATTTAGGCCCCGCCTGGGTGGTGCCCCCTGCATGGGCCACGGCGGGACCGCGGCGGGGGCGGCGGGGGCGGCCGGCTGTGCCGGGGAGTTATGGGGGCCTAAGTCGACAAGCGAGCAGCACACTCTCGATTTCGAAAGGGACTCGCGAAAGTGTGCGGCTGAGAGCGCGACCGGCAAAGGCAAAGGCAAAGGCGGGGTCGCCTCGCCGGGTCGAGTCGGACCGGCCTGACCCGACCTGACGTCAGGAAGCATTAATTGTCATCATAACCGACCGTTCGTTGGCAAACGTCGTGTCGAAGCAGCAATGAACGCACAATACCTACATACCCCCCCCAACCCCGTCGAGC
>NW_026267218.1:391931-393700 GCF_000697945.3 Frankliniella occidentalis | reverse complement strand
TATAAAACATTATGTACAAATCTGGACCAGCATAGCCCCCAAACTAGGGGTTGATTTTATAATTGAGAGCTCTGGTGAGCACTAATACTTAAATCAACCAAATATAAATCGGCCAATGGCTGAAATGACATCCCAGAAACCAGTAGTATTTTGCGCTTGATTGGTGGCTGGTTGTGGTTGGGCTCTAGTATAAAATGGCTCAGAGTGATATTGAGCAGGCTGATATTGAGGCCGTACAGGAACATGTGTACGAGCAGGATGAACTGAATATGGGTCACGATACAAGGAGCTATGGGCTGGAGGCCTATTGTAATCATTTTGGACAGACCTTGGTAAGAAAATGGGTTCTGAAGAATAGACCGGTGATGGTGATGCTACTGGAGGACACATTTTTGAACGTTTCCTGAAACTTACGACAAAAGCTGGATAAAAGGTGTGGTCTTCAAATTTAACAATGACATCCATAGTTGTCTTGTTTTTAGCAGTGGTATCATATCTTAAAGGCCAGTGCCCTTCAAGGAATGGAGGTTCGCAGATAGTATAGCGCTTTTTCTTCATCTCTGGTACCTCTATTATATTTGATACAAGTACCAAACACAGCAGCATTTGCTTGACTGGTACATTCTCATCACAATAATGACTTGAGTAGTTAGAGATGGCTGAGAATGATACTCCAGCGCCAAAGCGATGTCCTGCACATTTGAATAAAATATGTTACTTTTTAAACATAAAAAACCATTGTTAACGATGTAAAGTGGAAACTAAAGAACCAACATACCTCTATTCTGGCCATGTCGACGAACTTCCAAGTTGTTTTTTAAAATTGATGGAATATTAGTTATTTTAGTTCCATGAAAAACTTTCACAGTACGAACATGTCCATATTGTCTTCTATATATTGCTTTATTGATATCAAATGCTTGCTGGAGAGTTGGGTTGGTCACTTTCTCTATGGCTTCAATGCTCAGCACAAAGTCTTTAGTTTTAGCACCTTTACGAAAGACTGTAGAAACACAGAATACAAAATAATTGATCAGAACAGCTAGAAAATGGAAAAAATTGAGCTACTGGGGTTATTCACAATTAAATAAATATGAAACTCACCTGCTGAAACCTCTTGGTACTCGGGATTGTCAGTGCTTAGCTGCTGCCTTGTCACATGCATTTTTGATTTCTGTTCAATCAAACCTCAGAAATGATCCAACCTTAAATGCAATTCTTGTTTGTTGATTGAAAAAGTTAAGGCTCCACTTTTAGTCTTTCTAAAGTTTCAACATGTACAAGATAAAATAATGAGACTTACCTCAGCAAGAACTTCAACTAAAGAGTTTACAGGACTGCCCTTCCCGCCTAGTAAGTATCTTTGGCAGAGATCCTAGCTATTATCTCTGGCTGTGGTAAATTCCAGTAGATTTTAAGACAGCCTTTGATCCACCGCGGAAGACTAGAGTAGGCCACAAAGAAAGAGTGGGAATTACCGTGGGCTGCCCACCGCTAGAGGTCACCACCCGTCACGAGTGCTTCTGAGTCCAGTGCGGCCAACTACCACAGGAGGGCACGAGCGTCTTCGGAACTGCACAAAAGCGATAGTTCGAGGGGAGAAAGGGTCAGGATTCATTTAACTCTTAACAAAAATTGACAGCAAAGTGTCGAAATTACCTTAGTATGACTCAAATTCTTGTTCCGAAGTATTGAAGTATGGTGACATTTTTATGTGTGGAAGGCAACACTGGAGTTTGTGGTGGAGAGGAGGTGGGGGCGGGGCTGGA
>NW_026267218.1:391168-391881 GCF_000697945.3 Frankliniella occidentalis | reverse complement strand
GGGGTGGGGTGGGGCGGGGCGGCTCCCGGGCGGACGCGCGCCCAGGCCCAGACTGTGGCGGTGGTGGTACGCCGCCGGTCCCGCCAACCACGACGCCACCACCACCACCACCACCTCCACGGGGGGGACGAGGACGGCGCACTGTTGTGGCTGCGGTTTCGGAGGCAGCACTCCCGGCCGGGGCGGGGCCGGGGCCGGGCCGCACTTCCCTTCCCCTTGACCTCCTCTCTGCCTGCCACCCCCGCGCCGCCCGGCCCGCCCGGGCCCTTGGGCACCACAGCGCTGCTCTGCGACAGCCAGTTTTGGGTGCAGCCGCCGCCACGCGAGCACGCACGCACTTCCGCTCCGCCGCGCCCTCGAGTGAGCCCAGCAGAGCCTCAGCACCCCGTGTCCACCCGCGTGCAGTCACACCCACCTACCTGTTGAGTGCCGCGCATTATTTTGAATCTGCGCGCGCCTGTCCTCTCGCTTTGGACCAATCGTGAGACGCATCTCGTCCTGGGGGCGGCCAATCAGGAAGAAGCCTCGCGCCCACCGCGGGCCCGCTCTCCAGTTGGAAGCGGCTAGAAGCGGATTTACGTAAGTAGTGTACCGTGTGAAGCGCGATTGTGACTCGACGGCGATAGTGCGGAGAAGTCGCCGCGATTTCCTCGACTGAGGGAGGAAAGTGTGTCTCACTTGCTGGGCATGGACTGGAGAGACTGTGCCGGGGG
>NW_026267218.1:386767-391118 GCF_000697945.3 Frankliniella occidentalis | reverse complement strand
GGGGCAGGGGTGTGGACACTTCCAGGAGAGCTCGATGCTTTCATGTTACCTTCCTCGCCGTCGTCGGGAAAACAACGACCCTCTTGATAGCGGAGACCACGCTCGCAAAAGTGGGGCGATTTCCAGGGAGCCGTTTACGAAGGGCCTTCGGGGAAACAACGCACCCTGCACCTGCAGCCGGCCGGCGAACGGGATAAGGGAACGGTGATCGCAACGGAGCCGAGTCGTCGTCGACGACGGGGAGGTGTCGAGCGACTCGACACGTCGGGAACGAACGAGACGGTGGGCCGGGGAAGGCGAGAGGTGCGCGGAGATAGAGGTCTCGCACGTCGCCGGGGAGGTTGGAAAGAAAAAGAACGACGTCTGTCTGAGGGTCGGGGAGGAGGAGGAGGAGGAGGAGGAGGAGTTGAGGGGTCGGGGCGTCGCCGGCGTGCCGGGCCGACGATAGCGACTGCTGCGGGGGGAGCAGCGGGGCGTGGCTCTGCACGGGCTGCAGCGGGCCGCCTGGGAGGTAGGCAGCGAGCCCACACCTGCGCGCGCGCCCGCCGCTGGGTGGCCTACCCCCGCGGCGCCCGCCGACAGCAGCCGGTGTGTCGCACACGTGTCCGCTACATTTCGGTATTTATTTACAACAAGCCTTGGCCTGCATTATTAGATTATTACCAGCAGCACCGCAGATATGCACCCACCGCCGCCCACTTATCCACGAAGAAAAGAAAACAGTATGACTTTGAGTTGTGATTCGTGCGCACACGACGCCAAAAACAAAACCAGGTGATGCTGAGAGCTGTCCCGAAACACAAGACCACTACTGCACAGGTAGAATACAAAGTCTCCATTGAACGTGTATGAACAAGTGCGTTTGTGTGTGTGTGTGTGCAAAGTGAGTGTGTAAGTGTCTGCGACGTGGGATGCGGCCAGGTACCGTCACTAACAGCCCCAGCAGCGTCTCCAGCTCCGTGTTTGGGTCGTTGTTCCGAGCCGCAGGGAGGCCTCTTGGCGCGCCCGCGACAGAGAGCCCAGCCGAGCTGCCCCGGCCGGCCGGCGGGCGCGGGCGCGGGCCGCCAACGCCAAGGTGAAGGCCGAGGAGTGACGCGATCCTATTTGAGAGACGGGGGTCCGCTCCGCGTGCTCCGCGAGCTCCGCGATGTGCGATAGATATACTGAAAGTCGAAGAAGCTGCGCAGGGTCGCGCTCTCGTGGTACGAGGAGGGGGAGAAAGAGGAAAGCCGATGATGCGGGGCCAAGGTCAAAACGGGAAAAACGGGGACAAACATCGCGTATTATTGGGAAAGGGGGGGAGGTCAGGGAAAAGTACAATCAAGGAGAAAACGAGGAAATAGTTTGTGGGTATTTATTGTGTTTGTGTGGTGTTGCTGAGCCGGCACGTGCGAGAGTGGGGTGCTATCCCACCCCTTTCCCCCCTGTTCTCCCTCCTCGTATTTTGGTTCCCTCATAATTGCATGGCATCTGTCAGGTCTAATGTGTTATCTTTTCTTTTTTGGTGTGTCTGTTTCCCCCCGGCAGCTCGGCTTGTCCCGGCGCGAGGCTCGACCAGGCGCTGTCCATGTGAGGCCCGCGGCAGTCGCACGAGTCGCACCCACGGCACCATGTCGCGCGCACCCGCACCCCGCACACCGCTGGTGAGTACTGTGGCCTGTTCGCTGGAGCTGACCCTAAGGACGCCGAAGGGTACTTCAATGAAAAAAAAAAGCGTACACCCTCCAAAAACCGTCAGTTACAAAAAAAATCAGAAAAAAAGTTAACAAAAATCAAGGGAAAATGAATGACAAATAAGAAATTATCAGTAAAATTTAAAAAACCAAAAAAAACAAAAACAAAACAAAAACAGAAAAATTGGCTTACGCTTGAATTTATAGAAAAGCACCCCTCGGTAGACACCGGCGGTGCTGAACCGCTGTTATAAACAAATGAAAACAAAAACAAACTTCATGCGTGACCCACTCCGTGGTGGTTCCCTATAGCATATGGGATTGCCTTGGTCCTACCCTTGTTTTTCCAGCCTACTCAACAAACAACCCGCGCAACAACAACGACAAATTGTGTAGAGACGTGTGCAGCATGAGACGAGATGCGACAGAATCCTCAGAAATTGCACGATGATGATTGTGAATTCAGTTTTCCTCTCCCGAGGTGATTGCGTTGTTTGTTTGCTCAGTCGAGCATCTGAGTTGCCGAGTTGTCTGTCTTTCTTTGATACCGCAGCCTCCCCCCATCCCCACCCCTTCGTCCACTGCGACGCGGGGCCTGGCACCCGACTATACTATGTGACATTTCGTAATTATCTGCGAGTACAAAATAAAATTTGCAAAACCATTAGAATTTTGTTTCACATCAGCTGGAAATTAAATTAATTTAAGTGGTCTATAAAATGTTGATGCGCTGCTGCCACTATTTCGGTATAATGGCGGTATGACAGAACGTAAATGAAACCAATTCGTTGACATAAACATTAACGCCTTCCCTGTACTGTATCGTGTCTCTTGTGGGGACTTCCCCGCGCTGATTCCCTCTTTCTGCTCCACAGCCGCAGCTGCCGCAGCTGCCGCAGCTGCCGCAGCTGCACCTCGGCCGCTGGCTGCTGCTGCTGGCGCTCCTGGCGCTGGCCGCCGCGCTCCCGCTCGAGGGCCAGCCCCCGCGCCGCCGCCCGCAGGGGTAAGAGACCGATGGGTGGGGGGTACTTTTCCCACGGTTACCTTAATTATCATCAGGACAGCCGATTATTATAGATCAAAGAAATGTGTTGGAGATGATATGGAAAAAGTATCCCCGCACGTAAAAAAAAGTAATGACTGTGCTAAACTTTAGGGTAACTTTACTGTGGCGTCGGGATCGCGCACAACAAACCAGGTGCTTAGGAGGAGGTCCAAATATTATGAGGTCCGAAAACGTTCAGTCGAGTCGCACGAACCCCATGATATTCGCGACCCCGGGGTACAAATATCATTGGTCCCCATGACTGTCTCGAACCTTTTGGCCCCATACTCTTTGGATCCCTCCGAAAGGCAGGCTCACTCCTGACCCTTGAACTGCCTGAAGTTTTGGAGGGCCGTGAGAAAAGTACTCCACCCCTCCCGATGTCACGTGAGCATTTGCCTAAAAGCTGCCCCGTCCTGCAGCGCGCCGTCCAACCACAGCCGCATCCTCATCATCGGCGCGGGGGCGGCTGGCTACGCGGCCGCCGCCCGCCTCATGGAGAACAACGTCTTCGACCTGACGGTCCTGGAGGCCGAGCCGCGCATCGGCGGCCGCGTCAACACGGTGCGCTTCGCGGAGAACATCGTGGACCTGGGCGCCGAGTGGGTGCACGGCGAGGTGGGCAACGTCGTCTACGAGATGGCCGGGCCGCTCGAGCTGCTCGAGCACCAGGGCAGGATCTCCAAATCGGCGGCGCAGTACGTGTGGAGCGGCGGCGCCCTCGCCGACCAGGACGACGTCGACATGCTCTTCAACCTCACGGAGGAGATCCGGGACACCCACACCGACAGCTGGGGCTCCCAGCTGGCCAACTACACCGGATCGTACGGCGAGTGGTTCCTGGAGCAGTGAGTACAGTGTTGGTGTGCCTGTGTGTGTGTGTGTGGGGGGGGGGAGGTCTGTACAATTTACGTAGCGCAATTGTTTCTCTAATTTGCTGTTTCACGAACGTGGCTGATAACGACTATGGATTTTAATCTTCCGGTAAAGTAATTTTGAATTTTTTAAAATAATTTCTTTCAATATCTGATTTTTTTTTCGTTCATTTCCATTTTTTTCTATCTTTTTTGAAAATAGTTAAGTTTTTCTGAAAAAGTTCCGAATTTGTATGGAGTAATTTTGGGCTTTATAATCCCTAGTAACGAACGACCGAATACTACTCCAGAAGCGCCTGTCTAGGCGCAGGTAGGCCACGGAGCCGTAAACCGGTGTGGGCGGTTGGCGGCCTAACCGCCTGCGAGACTTGGGGTAGGCCACCCCGCGGTGCACGCGTGCACTGCAGGGGGGTTGTTGCCTACCCGACAGGCGTTATGAGAGCTTGCGTGCAGATGCTGAACAAGTGCCCCGCGGAGAGCCTGTCGATGACGGGCTCTGGCTCTCATAGCTCTCTCGGCGTAGGCCTCTCTCCCCCTTCTTCAAGGGCCCGCCTGCGACCTGCGACGTTGTGCGTAGGCCGCCGACGGCCACCCTGTCTTGGCGCTTCCGGAGCCGTCGGCGTCCTCGCGTTCCTCGGTGTTCTGGAAGCAGCCGTGTCGTTGTGACGGGCAGCCCGACCCGCCCGAGGGTCAGGGTCACGTCGGTGGTCCGGCCGGGTGTCCGCTGGGTGGTTATCGGGAGGGAGGGGCGGGGCGGG
>NW_026267218.1:363446-381927 GCF_000697945.3 Frankliniella occidentalis | reverse complement strand
CCCCCCTTGCGGTCTGAGCCCCGAGGCCCCGAGCCCGAGTACGTCTCGGCAGCGCCTTATCACTGAAGACTGCACTTTGCACAGTACTGTAACACTGAGACTTAAGGTCCTTAAGGTGTATTCCCCAAAACAAAAAATAAATAAATCGTTTTTGTGGTAAAATTTTATTATGGTTGTAATACTGGTTAAGTATATAAAACAAATGTATTCATCATAAACAATAAAAATTGATTAATAACATGTGTAAAATAAGTCGTCATAAAAATTTAGTAAGAGATGATTAGTTAGTAATTGATTAATTATAGGTGAGGACATACGCAGGATAGTATGAGTGCTGCTCAAACTTGACAATAACATCCATTATATCCTTGTTTTTGGCTGTTGTATCATAACGTAGTGGCTCTCTACCAGGAATTTCAGGAGGTTCACGCAATACAAGTTGAGGGTTTCTAACTTCTGGCACATTTACAATTTCAGATACTAAAACATAGCACAACAACATTGTCTTATCATTCTCCTGTTTGTCACAATAATTACTTGCATAACTTGAACGAGCAGAAAAAGATACACCAGCTCCAAAACGGTGCCCTGCAAACCAAAAAACGTGCTTTACAGCATGTAACAATGCATCAATTTTTAAGTGTTTACTCACCAATGTTAGTTCCATGTCGATTAACATCTAGGTTTGTTCTCAGAATCGATGAAATATTATCTTTCTTGGTTCCATGAAATACCTTCACAGTTCGTACATGTCCGTACCTGTGTACATATTCCTCCTCTTTTCTTTGGAACTGTTGCATCAGTACATCATTATGCACCTTTTCGATTGACTGAATTGTAAACCCTCTTGTATTATGCATTTCAAATACTATTAAAAAGTGCAATATGATTTTAGATTTTTAAAATTTTGAAGTTTTCAAGGGAAGTAATAGTAAAACCTGCTTATAATGTAGGTCCAAAGGAACAACCAGGTTACATTATATCAGGGTTTACTTAATTTCTAGCAATACTTACATAAAGAAACATCAGTGTAATCATCACTCTCTCGTGACAATTTCAGCCTTTCCACCACAGCCATTATGTTTCATTAACAATTGAGACAGATCAAACAACTCAGTGGTCAAGCTTTAGCTCCCTAGAGAAACATTCACTGAGATTTGGAGGCAGTGGCAGCAGACATACACTTCAGTTTTTCCCCTATTCCCCCTGCTTCTGCATGACCAGGGAAGCCACAACACCAACAAATAATGTTGTGAGGCAGTCAAATTAAAATAAAAAACTAAGTGCTGACATTGACTTGAATTCAATGAAGTACAAGGGGTCAGACCAATATTACACAATAAAGCATGCCAAATTTCTTGAAGAGTCATAAAAGCAGTGTCTTCAAATTTGAACCTTTCAGTAATGCCAACATGATTTCAGGCACCTCTATTTGCCTTGAGCTTTTTGCAGACTATGTGCTGCGAACTCATTTGTTCTGCTAAGTAGCACATTTGGTTTTTGTTTTATTGTTGGTTTCATTATTAAATATAAATTAGTGCATTTCTATCTGGTTGTAAAAATTTAAAAAATAAAACTGAATAATAAAGTTTTGTTATACCAATTTAATTGAAACTTAAACTATTAACACTCAATACAGTTCATTTAAATAGACTTATGCTAAGAATTAAATGATCACAGCATATCACAAGAGCTCTGGCAACACATCTGAGACTAACACAATACTGTACTGTAAATTCATTTTAACCAGTAGTACTAACTAGCAGAAAATTCAGTGTTTCAAGAACTGCTCACTCTTTACAACTTTTGTAAATTGAGCTGCAATTACAGAAGTAACTACCACTCAGCTATGTGGCTAGATAGTTCTCATAATAACAGATTTCAGGATAATGAACTTCGTGGCTCATGGCGCAAAACCTTCAAGACGCAATTCAGCAATTGGGCAACAAAGTCAGCACCTGGTTTGTGGCAAACAGCAAGTTTCCGCAAGGAATCCAGAATTTGCACATCAGCTCCAGCACACTTTGCTGTTAGTTTTCCTTTCTGATTGTTGGCGGTTAAGGCCCAAAGAGCAGCTGCAGCAGCCACTTGCTCATCAGTATCTCCATCTCGCAGCTTTTTGTTTAAAAGATGGACAAACACACCTAAAAATACCACCAATGTTTATTAGAAAACTATGAGTATAATTTTCAGGTTTAAGAACTTTATGAGAAATTTTACCTGAGCTAAGCATCCGTGGACGATTTATAAGACTAAAAGATATGTTGCGAAGAATTTGTAGAGCTAACTTATTATTCTTATTTTGACTTTCAGATAAGTTCAAGAGATACTCAAAAAAATCTGGAACCTGAGTTTAAAAAAAGTTGACTATAGGAACAGAAAATTGATTTAACTTTGATTTTTATATGTTATAGTAATGTACCTTTGGGATAACAACTTGACCTTCTTGGTAGGCAGAAAGCTGGACCAGCAGGCTGAGCCAAATGGTTTCAACATGCCTCTTTTGCCTATTTTTCTTTGAAAGACTGGAGTGGAGATTATGAATTCCACGCATAAGACACCCCTAGAAAAACATTACAAAGTCAGAGATAAAGCAAGAACCTAAGAATATGTAAGAGAATTTTTGAAACATAATAGAGATCTTGCCTTTGTCATGATGGTGCGACATTCTGGCACATGACATGCATTGCAAAGTATACCACTGACAGTAGTCAACACACTCAAATTGTGGTTTGATGTGGCAAGTTCAGTTTCTTGTAGAAAAAGGCTTATTAAAGCATGTAAAAGACTCTGAGATGATGGTGTTCGCCTTAGGCCTAAACCAGGCACAGAGGATGTTAATACCAGTGAATGAGAGGCTGAAACCAATTATGAAGCCAATTTTAAAGCTAGAAACAATACATTTGACCAAAGATTATTCTAAAACAATATGTGTTATTAATTTTTTCACAAACCTGATGGGCAACCAGATGTGAGGGTTGCTAAAAATCTCAAAACCGAAAGTAAAAGATAATGTTGTGCTTGGCACCATGTCCAGATTTTGTGAATGGAATCTGTTACTCCAATATCTGATGCCAACTCTTTAGCCTTTGTATTTTGTAATGAAATACTATTTAAAAGTCCTATAAGAAGATCCAAATCTTGTAATATAGGACAAACCTAGAATGGAAAAGGATATTTAGGAACACATGAAATACAAATTCAGTGATGTAAAAGTAGAATATAATTCATTACAACTCTTCTCAGATACCAACCTTTCTTTTAGTTGCAAGTCGCTTCATTGTCTCTCCAGGTTCTTGAATAAGATAATTCTGGATTGCTCCCAGTTGAGCACAAAGAAGCTCAACCAATCCTTGTTTTAATGCCATTGCTTTCGCACTAGCTGATGTTTCCAACACAGATGAGAGAGCACCCGCAACAGAATTTCGATGTGTTTGCCAATCTGAAGTCCCTGTGAATCAACATCAGTCAGAAGAGAGAGAGAGAGAGAGAGTTCCTTTACCTCCAAATTTCAATGTGAACTAACTTATACCTTTATAAAATTGGTCAACAGATCCAATCTGAAAACTATGTACATCATACAGTGCCAAGAGAGAATGGCAAAGCAAGGCACCAATCGAATCTTCCATATTAGTCTGTAAGTTATTGATAATTCGTTATATTAGAGCAAGTTAAACAGAAATTGAACAGAAAATAAATTCTAAATTACCTCTTTTGCAGCAACAAGAGATGAATTGAAATCAGCATTTACATCATCTAATAAAACTGCAAACGGTTGCCCAAATGCACTGGCAGGGTGGCTCAATAGAGATTGCAAACAGCCGAGTGCGGCACTTTGTAAATTTGTGTGCATTGAGCCTGAAAGAGCGATCGCCAGAACACTGGCAAGAGGCTCTCCCCGCGACCTAATGAGGAGCGAATGAAGTACAGAGTGACCGTTCTCTTCATGACAAGAGTTGTCACCAGCAGAAATGGTTTGAAGCTCTGATATAAGCCATAGAATCTCAGTCCACAGCTCATCACGTAGAGTTTGCAACGCTAAAGACTCGACAGCTGAAAAAGAAAATACCAGTTATGATGACTAAATATAAAGAGTACTGGCATTAAGTACTACATGTGTATCATTATAATGTACTCACAAAACAATGATGGATCAAGTAAAAGTAAAAGTTTATGGTACGTTTGTGGCTGCTGATGTATATATTGACAGTTCCCCACATCGCAAGAAATGCAGCGGCTCACTAAGCAACATATGCTGGCATACATTCGTAATGTGTCACAGTAAAGCTGTAATGCCCTCTGATTTTGTGAATCCATGGGAGGAACAGAGTTAATGCACCTGTTGGTAAGAAGCATAGTTTTTTTCAACTCTAAATAATACAAATAGTATACAAAAGATAGATAAAAAAATATACCTGATAAGATGACTGGAAAAACCTTCTTTTGAGAAACTATGGAGAATTTTGTCACTAATACCCATAACGGAATCAAGAAATTTGCAAAGACTGCCGATGAAAGATGGAGTACATGGAGCTCCAACAGCTTCTTGCTCAGATCCTTAAGTAAGAGTAAATAAGTCATGCAGGGATGGGTGAGCCAATACAATTCCAAATAATACCTGTATTTTTTACTGAACATTTTAGAAAGAGATATGTAGACTTTACCATTACTTCTTGGTATTAAAATGCATTGATCTGAGGGCAGGTGAGAAAAATTTGTTTCCCCTTTGGTTGATTCTGGAACTTTCCAATGCATTAATCCAACTCCAACATCTCCAGAAAAATGTCTGTTTGGCTCCCAGGAAGTGGCAAGAGATAGACAGTCAAGGATAACACATATCTCTTGTAGAAAGCCATTCTCAGATAGCCGTTGGAACAGGATATCTAAATTACAACTTTCTCCAGCACCCTAAGGAAATTAAACATACATTAGTGCTATCTTGAAATAAAAATGGAGACCTCAACAAAAACTAAGGAACCACACTGACCCAGTCTCCGCTCCATGTTCTGCATTGCACAAGGTTTGACAATAAATAAGCAGCTTGCTCACGAACAATACTGGCTTCACTGTGATCTAGAAGAATACTTTGGAAACACAAAACAAACATTACTTGTTTGCAAAAATCTAAATTTGAGAAAATAAATTATCTGCTGGCATACCATAACGGTGTCATCCAAATATCGGAAGACCCCATGAATAAATTTTTAAGATGTTCTTGGCCCTGGGCAGAAGTTGCAATTCCTGCAGCAAATTGCAATGCTGCTGCTCGTACAATTATTTCTCGACTTTGAAATAAAGAGGGCAACCAAGGAATAGTGATAGCTGTACTGCACATTCTTGTAGTAGTTGTCTGCAAAAAGTCCTCCCACTTCCGAGTAGGCATGTGAAAAGTTGTTAGTTTTTAGAAGTTTTGATTTAGATATTTACAAGTAAAAAAGCTTTAAAATTCTGTCAGGAAGTATGTTCTGACCCACATTTTACCTTTATTTCTTTATGCCTTTTCATCTCATCCAGTAAATGGTTAAGACAAAGAATAGCAGCTCGAGTAATACTCAGACCCATGTAAGAGCTTCCACCTTTTCCACATTCTATATGGAAAGCTTGAACTAACTCCAATAAAACACTCAAAAGTTCAGAAAACAAAGTTCTTAACTGAGCTCCTGACATTGCAATGCTCCAATCTTGTCTGCTCGTCAAATGTGTAATGGTCCATAACAGCCAGTCTAAGTAAGCTGAAAATATTTAGTTAGCAACGGCATTTGGGCAGAAACGACAAAATTCACACACAAAATTCGAGTTACCCAGATTGTAAAAATGTTGGGTGTCACTAGATTTTAAACAATTCACAATATTCTGGATAAGATGTGCCCAGTTTGTGTCATGACTGAGGATTGCTTTATCAGTGCTACTGGATAACACCTCTCCAACCCAGACATCAGCTTGTTCCAGTTCAGTTTCGCAACTTGCTTTGCGGTTGATTTCTGGTTTCTGTTTTGTTTTGTTATGAGTGTTCTTTTTCTTCTCCCCTTCATTTTCCTTATTGTTATCGGAATTAAAAGGATTGTTTGCTGATATTTTAATGGAAGAATCTTTCTTTATTGAAAAGTGCTGCTCAAAATCTGCACATTCCTTGACAACATTTAATAGTTCTTTGCAAAGTTCTTTCCACTGTAATAAAAAATAAAATTATTTTAGCTATAGCAATATTTGGATGTGAAAAAATGTTATTAGCAAAAAAATTTAATTATTATCTACTTTGGGTAAATGTTCAAGTTCCTGAGGCATTTCATTATCTCCAGCATAGCCAGTGTGAGCAACAGTATGGAACATGTTTGGTAGGGGTTGAGATGGGTGTTGCAGTTGTTTTGATAACCAACGTCCATCTTTAAAATGAAAACCTTGAAAAAAAGGAAAAAAAAAGTTAAATAGTTATGGTGGTATACCAAGTTTTGTCTAATGAGCATTACTTTACCTAAGTCGTATAGTGAGGACACATGTTTCCTCAAAAATCGCAGAATTAGCACCAATAAATTCTGATCATCTACACTTGCAGGAGCGGCCATTAGAAAGCGCCGAAATGTATGGCGCCAGGGTAAATTTTTATATGACTGCTTAAAATGCAGTGTGTCAGAAGATGATTGCTCTTCCAGATAATTATTCTTCTTTAATATCCAATAAAGAGACAAAATGCTGTGAAAATGCAATATGATGTCAGAAAACAGAAAGAATATTACACAAGGTACGTTTGACAAGCAAATAGTACCTTTTCAATACATCTAAGGACTTTGCTACTTCTGAGTGTGTAGCAGCATCTTGAATGTTTAGTAACTGTTTCTGGCACAAATTGAACATAGCAGAGGCTTGTAAAGTGAGTAAATTTCTTTCATTTAGTAACAAAGACGAAGACATTTGTTTTTGAGCATCCAATATTGGTTTGGAGAGTTTCATTCCAATTTGCCAAAAAAGTGGAGATTCTTTTTCCTTGAAGTAACTTAGGTTCCAAACAGTAGCTAAGAAAGTTTTTGATTCTTTCTGATGCATTAAGATATCGGTCATGAGTGGTTCAGTGTAATGGCTTGTTTTCCAATGTTTTGAGAAAACAAAAGGAAGATTCATCTTTAAACCAATTATATGTGGTATAGATAAACCTCGAACAACAAAGCCATCGACCAGAGCATGCGGCGATGCAGATATGACCACATCATTGTACAGGAGGACAGCCAAGAGTTGAGAAGCATTAACATGCAAATTTTTGTCAGATGGGAACATTAAGAGTCCTGTTAAAATAAAATAACAAAATGTAAGCAGAAATTTAACTTTTTCATCATTCTGTCTCCCATGTTTTCAATGGGTAGCAGTACATACCTCGTACAATACCATAAAAAATGTTTATGTTTTTTGAAAGCTGATGTCTTGAAATAGAATGATGAAGACTTATACTTTTTAAGATACTAATAATAGGCACTGCCACTTCAGGATATACGTCATATCTTTTCTCCAGCTAAAAAAAGAGAAAAAAGAAAAACTAGATGGTTGACATGATACAGAAGAAAATGAGTAGAGAAAGACAACAACCATGAATTTATCTTCTTACCAGAGCTGCATGCAAAAAATCAACTGACAAACTTAAACCAGCTCGTGAAAGGAATGTTTCATGGTGCCTAGGATCCTCCACTATGGCAGCAATTTGTGTGAGGGCAGATATAAGCATTCTAGGATCTAGTCCACTAGACTCAATGATTTCCATGACTTGAATTAAGCTGCTTTCCTATATTAATACAGAAATCCTAGGTTTACAGCTCCATGACAAGAAATGGTTCCATGTAATATAGAATAGCAGGAATACCTGGTAAAATGGTTGATCTGGAATATTACTAAGTATATCAACCGGGTTTTCAACAAGGCATACATGATTTGTAACACAGTTGTGAAGTGTAGCTATGTGTGGTAGCTTTTCAAATGCATCCTCTTCTTTTGTCAAAAGCCATATTAATCTTGAGAGGGCTTCTCCCCTAACAAATTCATCTTTTGAAAACATAAGACGTAAATTCCCTTTCAAGAGCTGCAGATAGAAAAACAATATTAGATATGAATTGTTGATGTTTACAGGACTGCATTTACAAAAAATGTATGCCATAGAAGTGAAACCTCAGCAGCTCCAAGACTCATTTGACTGCCGACATCAGGATTTAGCATTGTGATAATTGAACGTCCTAGTGATGAAGGTTTACTTGACCAACACTGCAAGAGTGGTAGCACAGGTTCTAAAGAGGATAAAAACTGAGCCCAATACCCTGAACCCAGAACAAATTTGCCCTTTAAGGCATGTAACATAATATCCTCAGCACAACTTTGAACCTGAAGTAAAGCAAACAAAAACATAAAGAGAAAAATTTATATAACTTATCAATAGTTTCCAGGAACATAGAGATATGTATTTGTACTTTCTCACCAAATCATCTTCACAAGATATTCCATGAGTAGTAATTTCAAGCAATAAGGGAGTATTAAACAGCAAAAATGCAAGTGATTCTGCAGGAGAGTGATGAGAGAGATTTCGTACACCAAGATGCTCCAAAACCAATTGGTGAAGATGCGAGTAAGCTTTCCGTCGCACATTTATGTCAGAATGTGCCAATAGTTTCAATAGAATACATGTAAGGGTATGATTCTCAGTCTCAGTTAAATGCCACCTTGAACAAAAGAACATCCATACAGAAACCCTCCTTCTAATAATTCTCAGACATTGTACTTTCAAAAAGAATACCTATTATAGTATTTGGAGCAGCCATTTAATATCAGTGGTATGAACCTATAATCTTGGTGGAATGATAGTGAGGTCAAAGCATACTCTGTATTCAAAACAAATTTTGAGCCATCTTCTACATTTTGCTGTTGAAGTAGCTCAGCAGCACTTTTAAGAGATTCTGCCACAACCAGTGTACTTTCGAATAACTTAATGCTGTCCACATCTCGAACATTTCTGAACGTCTGTAATTGTGAAGGGATTTTGCTTTCACATTTAGCCATTTTTTGCAAAGATACTGCAGGGAATCTAATGGATAGTAGTTTTACCTGAGTATATTGTCTTAAATCAGCATGAAGTATTGGATAAAAGCAATAAAGTGGACCATCGAACAAAACAGAACATAATGCTGATTTCATTTGCCTAGGTAAACAACGATCAGCAATTTCTAAAGGTACAAGATGAAGTAGGAGCTGACGTGAAATTGCAAGTAACTGAAGATGGGTCAAACGGCTTTCAATTTGTGATCTGCGTATTTTAAAGGAATAAAGAAGTAAACATTTTTCAGAATGCTACACACATTTTTATAACTATTATAATAACTAAAGAAAAATGTGTTAAAGAAAAGTTAAAATGACATACCGATCTTGCTGTAAGACACCACCCAGCATTTCTAGCATTTCATATAAATGTGTAGCAATATCCGTTGCCATTAGGTCAGTAGCTGGAGCAAGCCAGATTTGAGGGGTGACACAGTTAGTCAACAATCTGCTCAGTTTAAAAAGCAATGTAGTGCTTTCAGATTGTGTATCAACATGAGGAAGGACGTGACACATTGCAAGAAGACAGAATTGAGGTATGCTGCACTGTTGGAGCCGAAGCAATGAAGACTCTTCATTCGTGACGCTATTGGTGGGGATCTATTCAGAGGTCAAAAATAGTTGTAACACAAAAGCAACTTAAGACTGCATCACTTTAATTATATTAAGTGTTCATTGTAGATAACTTACATGTGTTTCACTGTAATGCGATCCCTCATTACTCTTATTTGAAGGTGAAGCAGATGGCTGGGTCGAAATGGATGAGTCTTGTAGTTCTGACATTTTACCGATGTAGTTCCAGCCTGCTGTTTTGCTGAGCCCTTCAACATTGCCTTGGTTTTCAATGTTGGAGAGCAAAGACTCAGCTGATATTTGAGATGCAGTGTCTTCATCATAATGCAAAAGAATCTGAAATTATATGATTTGAAGATATGGATACGACAACTTTAAGATTCATAAGGTTTTGATTTACCACCACTTTTATACACTATATCCTGCTTCATACCTCTTGTTTTAAGTTTGACATATTGGGATCTCGATAACATTGGAGTTGTTGAAGCAGGGCATTTGTGAGAGTTAAAAGGCAAGTAATAATTAAACTTGCTAATTGATAATCATCCGAACATAAACATGATTTCAACCGCCGCATAAATGTCTAGAAAGATAGAAAATAATTTATGCAACTAACAACATTTAGAATACCAAGAAAATAATTGTTGGTCTCAGACAAAGGACATTTTAAATATTCACTCAAACTGTATTATGTATCATATTATTTTCACACATTACCGTAATTATATCAGGTCTCTGCAAAAAAACTTCTGGGGGAAAATCTCTCATCATGACATCAGTAATGAAAGAGCATGAATTCAACAGTTGCAAACGGTCGACTGGGTCAGTTAAGGAGCTTTCTACCGCTAAAAGCACATGCCGATCTGTAGATATTAAGGGCTGCCACGGGAGTAAAATATTGTTCAAAACGTTGCTAGAGATGACCTCAAACTGATCCTGAACCCTGGGGAGGAAAACAATATTTATTAACTATTTATGCGGAGAGCAGAGTCAACATTGTAAGAAAATAATGTGACTAATTATTATTTTTACTTGAAACTTTCAGTGGAGTCATGCAAAGTGAAGTTCTCTTGCAGAGCTTTCTCAAGTGAAGCATCCAGGAGGCAGGCACCCTGACTACTGGTAGTATGTAAACCATCATCTGGTAATTTATTGCTTGGTTGTTTATAAGAACATGTTTCAACTTCCCTTTCAGTTTGTATAATTTGAGCTCTTTGAACAACACCAACAATGTCATCAAGGAGAGGACAAAGTTCTGACGGGAGATTTTCACGTATTGTGTTGAGAGCCAAGATCATCCGTTGTGCTCCTATTTGAGCAACAAGGTGTTCGGATTCTTTCTCCTGTCAAAACAAATCCAACAGCAGACATAAATACATTAGTTTCTTAGACTTCCAGGTAAAGTCCAAAATGAACATTATTCAGCTTACTTTGAGAATCCTCAAAATCAGGCTGAGAACCTCCTCTTGAGAGGGGCAAGGCTGCAAACCAAACCATTCTAGCAATTTCACTAAGAAATCCTTGTTGCTAGAGAGTTCTGAAATTTTTATGAATCCTCGGTCAAGTTTTAATAGGATAGAGTCAAGAGCACGCTTACGAACTTCCTCCAAGCCATGACCTGTAAAACCGACATTATTTGAGATATATAGTATAAAATAGTGAAATCAAACAAGTAGCGATAATAATAATTGTAATTAAAATAAGACATTAAGAGTGTTGATGGTTAAGCCATGGGATACACACCAAGCTTCCGGCATAACGATAAAAGCAAACCGGAATCTGTCATATCAGATAAAAGACACTACTCCGGAGCAATACTTGAACAGTCCAAAACCGAGTGTTGGGGAAGAACCACCATCTGAGTTGTTCAATTTTAGCGTCAAAATATATAACTGACAAGCTCTAGGACTGACTATACCCGCCCAAATCCGACGCAATGTCGGCTCGGTCGCGCGGTGATGCGATTGGCTGACAGCTTCGGGAATATCCGAATGCGTTCGGCGATTCGGGTTACCACCATTCCGAACGCCTCCCGTGTTTTTCTTTGGCCGTGTGAGGTAAACATGGCGACCATCCAACCTCTTGATTTAGATGAACTGAGCGGTATTTGGAACTTCTTTGTGAGCGTATGTATCTTCCGAGACAGATCTAGGAACTAGGGAATATAGGGGCACTCTGGTGTACACACAGTCGATTTGTTTTTCTGTCTATGACACTAATTAGTGCGGGTTAACGAACGGCTGTCATGTCAAGGTTAGGTATCCTTTAATTATGTGAAGTGAATATTTTATGAGTAAGCACCTTTCGAGAATTGTTTTGACCTTGCGTCTCTAATTCAGTATTTGTTTCACTATTCGTATACGAATCGACCGATAATTTTCTGTCAACGAATTAGTCACACAAGCTATGGGTGCACAGACTTGACATATCATCTGATTCAATATTAGCGTTGAATTGAACATTGAAAAGATAGTGGTCATGTAAAGCACATCACCTTTTTTTTTCATTTCAATTTATGTATTGCTAGAAATTGTTGTGTGTATTAGGCTACTTTGTCCTTGTGGATGTCTAATGTTACATAGTTGTTTGCTTTCCCATATTTCAGATCGAATGGAGGGATCCGTGCATGTTGGCTCTGATAGTGTTTCATGTAGTTGTTACATCCATGGTTCTTCTTACAAGAAACCACAGCAACTTCCAGATAATTCTTTTCTTTATTTTACGTAAGTTTTTCTTGATCACATTAATGTTAAAATGTACAATTCTAGTCTAATTGGTGTGTAAAGTTACTGATGAAATTCTCTTGAAATTTTTTTTTAGTGTTCCTGGTATATTTCTCAGAAAATATTAATCAATTGGCATCAAACAATTGGAGGTATGGCTTTATGGTTTTGAGACAGTTTATGTAGTATTAATTTGTTATCAATTGTTAAACTAACATAAACATGTTTTGATTGGATCTTGTAGGTTGATGGCCACTCATCAGTATTTTGACAGTAAAGGAATGTTCATCTCTCTGGTTTTCTCAATACCCATCCTCCTGAATTGTATGGGCATGGTGGTAAGTTAATGTCTCAATCTTTTTGAAACTTTTTACCCTGGAGGGTTAAAAATCTGATAAAATCTATCCACTCTTAGGCATCATGGCTGTATCAATCTAGTCAACTTATGACGAAGCTGAAAAAAGCTCAATTGAGGCAGCAAGCGCAGTTGAATGCTCAAGGAAAACAAGCCTCCATTCATGGTGCTTCTCAGCAACATTCCAAGCAAGAGTGAGCTGTGTTTTGTGGACCCGACTTCTGGCTTTTGAACCTTTGCATCTATTTATGTTGTTTCTTCAAGATTTTTTTCAAGTTTGTCAGATTTTGACTCCGGCATAATTCTTGGTTTGTCTTAAAGTTAGGTATATGCCCACTAATGTGTTTCTTTTACATCACTGATTCCTGCTAATTTGAGTGAACTAAACAATTAGAAAGTTGAAGGAAGCTTAAGCCATGCATATTTGTCTTAAAGATCTCTTTGCTTCACTAGATGCCATTTGAGCAAATTAGTGTGATATTGACAATGAAATAGTTTTAGACTGCAGTTAGTTTTCTTTTGCTGTTATCGTTGTATTTTGTAGTAGCGTCTTTATACAACATTTAACATCTACTGTCAAAGACAAAGGGAATCCCTCCATTTTCAGGATGATCTGTCATACTTACCCCTATACAGTTCCTTGTTGATGTATCTGAAATAATCGAATTTGTACAGCCATACAGATGAATGTTTTTTTTTCTCAACAGAGCTTTGCCTAGTACGTAATATCTAAAGGTATCTGATAAGCTTTTATTCCCACTATTGCAACCTCTTTACCAGTCAGTTTTGCATTGTTGTTGCATTTTTATTACTTTGTTTACAGTACAACAAATTTAACAATGAAAATGTGACTTTTTCTCTATTTTAATGAGAAGTAGATACTTTTCATAGAAAACTAGAGCACTCCATATTCAAAGTTAACAAATTTTGATAATAGCACGTATGTATTTACTTGCCAATTGGCAAATTGATTCCATAATTTTCCTGTTTATCTAGCCTTTGATAGCCACTCTTCATAAGAAGCTACTTCAAAGCTGGTTCAGGATTGATTCATATAGAGGCTATTTTCTTTTCTTTTTTTTCTTGTGGTAGCTACTTTAAATAGATGTGACCCCTCAAATTATTTCCCTGGAGGTATTTAAATTGATAATTGCTATGAGACATATTTTAACCCAGCATAATCATTTCTTCTCTGTGATAACTAAAACATCTTTTTAGATAATTTGGAGTGTGTTTGAACTATCATAATTTAACTGACATGGAAGAGTAATGGTGATTTCTCAACAAGAATGGTGTCCCTACGCATACTTGTAAATCCTATGAGAGTGGAATAATGTGAAAAGTTTATAGGAGGATATTTAATGCAGTATAGGTTGGTATGATTGTTGGTTTTTTTCTTGCATTCATTTGTAATTTGTAGAATATTCCATACCAATTTTAGCTTCTTTTATTGTGCGTGTTGCGTATGTGTGTGTTTTCCCGTAGTGATGAGGTTGGTATCAAAATGCTTTCAAATCATATTTTCAAAACAGTATCAAAGTATTTTTATTCAGTATTTTCATGAAGAAATGGTTAATACTGGAGGAGGATAGTGTTGTATAAGAATGACTGAAAATTTAACTTGTGATTTTGGAATGGAATGTCTCAATACAGACTGTAATATTTTCTTGAAAAGGTCATTTGAAACTAACTTCATTGGCTTCTCCTGATCCCACCAAATATTTCCAGTTTTATTTTTTAGTGTTACTGCCCAACTTGAGGGTCTGATCAAGTGTACAATAATTTCTATAGTGTGTTAAGTCTGCAAGTTACAGGTTCTTTTTCTGATCTATTGCTAAATTTTAATTATCATTGTAGTGCATTCAATCTGGATGACAATACAATATTTGTTCTTGTTTTAGGCTGTAGCGTGTGTCCAGCACTGTACATAGTGTTCAATATGACATGATAGTGCAATTTTGTTTGCTATTCCTTTCTCTCCTGTTTTGGGTTTGCTAATATGGGTCGGTAGGTGGTGGTGTAAGTAATTAACTTCTGTGCCTGTACCCGTTTTCATTTATTTAATCTATCGTCAGGTTTTGGCAGGATTTACAATTCCTCACTGAGGTAAAATAATGAAGTATACAATACATGTTTTCATGGCCTGTGTGGATGAATAGTGAGTTTATGTTCCCCCTTCAATTTAATAATAGTAGAGTTAGTCACAGCCAGAGTTGCTACCATTTTGTGCAGGAGTAACCACATTTTACTTTTAAGGAAAATCAAAAATATATGAAAGTGGCTATGAACAGTAGTAGGTATTGTCATAGTGAATTTAAATCGGTGAGAATTTTTTTGTTTTCTTCTCTTTTTTATATCAAACATCTTATCACACTTAAGCCGTATGAAAAAATAATCCTGGTGTTTCATGCTTAACAAAACCAACTGAAGAGTACTAAACACAAGAGTGCTATGTTATGTGTTACTGTAGAAATGTTCTACATCCAATTTTATCGTGTTTTATTTTTGTTTATTTTAATTTTGCCTAATTCAGGTGTTACCAATGTGTTGGCTTGATAACAAGAACAGGCCTCTCAGACTAGTCAAGTGGTACTTGCAAGTGTTATCTGTTTTCTGGTTTTAAGCCAATCACTTATTTCTGATTATTCACCAATGTAAGTAGTATAATTTCTTAGATAAACTCGGAATCTGGAAGGCTATTTTTGTGTTTGTACTAAGAGTTGAAGTGCCATGCCAAGAATACTCAAAATTCTCTGGTTTGCTATTCTTTGCATGTTATTTGTAACTCTGGTAGAGAGAGACTCAAAAGATCCCACTAATTTTGTACGCAGAGTAAACTGTCAAGTAGGTGTCGAACTTTTCAATGAATCTCAATAGTTTTACTATCAAAGTTTCCGAGTTCATTGAGGTACTTGTTTATTGCATTCCCGTGTCACACTTTTGCTTCCAGCAAGAAAATTATATTTGTACTTAGCACTTTTATCAGCAACCACTGTTGAGTACAACTTAGTGCACTTAAATGTTATTATTGATTAAATAAAGACTGAGCCCCTGTTAAAAATTGTAATCATTTGACATCCCAAACTTACCACCTCAACCGCACAAAACACGCCCATGAGTTTGCACTTTCCCTCAAGCCAGCTTGCCCTTGGAGGAGAATAAATTTTTTAAATTCATACTGGGGGGGGGGGGTAGGTTCCTCACTCACTGCGCTGAAAGGATTCATCCGCAGCCGTGCAAACTACAAGCGATAGCCAATTAAGAAGGCATGCCGTTAGGGGTCGTACCCAAACCACGTGACCTATAGGTGGAGGGGGGTACAAATATAATGGGGTCCGAAAAAGGATCAGGAACATCGTTGGGAGTCCATTTGTACCCCGGGTACAAATATCATGGGGTCTCTATGGACTGCAATGATGTTCCTGATGCTCTTGGGACCCCATGATATTTCCCCCCCCCCCCCCCCCTAAAAGTCGCGTGGTATGGGTACGACCCGTTATCAGCCCTCGTGCGGGTCAGTGTGCGTGTGCGCGCGGTGCAGCTCACTTCCTCTCCTCCTCGGCCTGCAGATGCGGCTCCACCACACTATCGCGTGCGACCGTGATCACGCTGCCCCGCTGGCCGCGCCCACCTATCACTTCCTGAGAGAGGGCGGGCGGCGCCCAGCCCGGGCGCGAGCGGCCGGGAAATGACTAGTCAACTCGACGTGAGATATTGGTGTCGATGTATAACTTCATAAATGTGTGGCCACATCAACCTGACCTCTGGCGCGCAGCCCACGGAGCAGCGGGGCCACGCCGCGTGGCGGGTAGCACCACCCCCTCGAGGCCTCTCCACACACCGGGGCGCCACCTCACCCCTCTTACCCCCCTCCTCCCTCCCCCGGCACTGAATGGCCAGCAGGCCCCTACCATTTTGGTCCGTTCACAAGTTACGTCGCTTTTTATAAAAAAAATTGGGAGGTACATTTTACCATTAGACAGAAACAAAAGTAGATCACCCCCTTCTTCGTTCCCCCATCAATAATCGACGTGATTCGTGCACGACCCCCTGCTCGACTGTGGGGGCTGGTGCGGCCCGCCCCCTCCACCCCCTCCCACTCGCCCCGGCGGCCCCCTCCCACTCGCCCCGGCGGCCCCCACACACTGCCGGTGCCCCTTGCGGTCAGACGGTTGGTCAGACAAGATGGAAATCGAGTCGGAGGCGCCAAATTATACCATACCAGGGGCCCCCGCACTAACGCCGGGTGCACGCGAACGTGTTGCTGGTTGCGTGCGTGGTCGACCCCCCGAATAAGTGACCGCGGTGCAGGCAGCGCATGCGCCTACTTTTCTTGGCCATTTTAGCGCACTACTTGGCTATGACATTTGTACCCCGGGGTTCGAATAACAAAACAATTATCGTGGCCTCCCAAACACCCCCACCGAACAACAACAACAACAAGTTCAAATAGCGTGGAAAAGGTACCCCCACTTGTGTGTGCGACCCCAAAGATATGTCCACAGCCCCGTCGCGTCGGGTCGGACCGATAGATTCCGACCACACATTCTCGTCGGCTTGCTCAGCCCTGTTGCGCACGAGCTCGTCTGCTCGGAACGAGCTTCCCTGGAAGGGAAGCGGTAGCGGAGCGCGGGCCCCGGGCCGGGGGGAGGGGGCTCGACGCTCGACGCCCGAGACCCCTCGCCCCGTCCCCCCGTCAGCCGCGGCCGGCACCCTGGTGGGATACCGACGAGGCCGCTTCGCCCTGGTGTGTGGGAGGGGCGGCGGCGCATCGCACCCTCGCACTTTTCGGCGGAGCTGTACCCCCAACCCCCAGAACCCTTAATTGCGTAATTCAAATTGGGGCCCTTTTATTTCGGCATCTTTTTAGACGCTGTATTAGTTAACTCTCCAGAAATAAATGACATAAAATACATCCATGCGGTGAAATAAAAGTGTACCTTAACTCGACAGCCTGACAGAAAAAATTATTTACCCCCGGTCGCGGATCGGTTTGCTTAGCGAGTTATATATCGCCTCGATGCATCGGGTGCGTGCGCTGCTGGGGCACGCCGCGAATCTGACTCGGTGATCGGTCGAACCGAAAGGCCCATCGCGAGGAGTAATGAGATTTTAACTATGTTTGTAGTAAATCAGCAGCAACAAAAACAACAACAACCCAAACCCAAAGCACACACTGAACCCTGCAATAATAACCGGAGAGCGAAGAGCCGCGAAGAAGATGCGCGCCAAAGTTCAAGTTGCCGTGTGGCCGCGTGACAATCAGTTGCGACGTGCAGCTGCAGCACGGGTCGCGCCATCATCAACGTCGCCGTTTTGGGACAACACCACCAGGTCGGCGATTAGGAGGCTCACCCATCCCCCGGCGGCCCCGCGACCATGACCAGGTCCCGCTGCTGCTGCTGGGCTCGTCTATGATAGGCGGCCGGAAGACGACGCGCTCCGACGGGCAGGGGCGGGTCACCCGGGACGGGTATCGCACCGCACGGGCTTTGGCTGCGACACGCCGCGCCCCGCCCGCGGCCGGCACCACCTCGCACACCTCCCCCACCGCCCCCCGGCGACCGGACCGGACCGGACCGGGGGTTCACACGCATCGCCCTATCCGACACAGGCCGATTCATCGGCTTCATAGTGTGTGTGCGTGTGTGTGTGTGTGTGTGTGTGTCTGTGTTGGGTCCAGGTCGCGTGGGAGATGCACCCTCGCTTGCCACGCGCCGCGTCCGGTCCGCGCTCCACTGGGGCTTAGAGTCACCCCCCCCCC
>NW_026267218.1:358114-359122 GCF_000697945.3 Frankliniella occidentalis | reverse complement strand
ACTTATTTGTGCGTTTTGAAGTGCGTGGAACAACACATCAAAAGATGGCGACAACTTTTTGGGGGTTGCTTAGGTGAGGGATCGGCCGGGACTTATCCGCTGTGTCGCTCTTCCCGTTTCGGCGGTGGCGCCATACGTCCGGGTGCAGGTCCAGGGATAACTTTTATGGGTTACTTTGGTGAGAGGTCGGCTGGGTCAGCATGGACCCAAAGTGTCGCCCTGCACCCGGACGTTTGGCGCCACCGCCGAACCGGGAGAGAGGTGTGCAGTCGCTAAAACAGCGATACGGTGGCTAAGTCCCGTCTGATCCCTCACCTAAGGAACTCCCCAAAAGTCATATTTTGATATGCTGTTCCCCGCACTTCAAAACGTAAACAAATTACAGAAAAATACGAGAGAAAATTAGGACACACAAATATTTCCTTAAATTTGTGTCATCTGCTTTCACGATACGTCCCTCGACGTAGCTTTCTATTTTTGAAGCCTGTTCCTCTTTGAAGTACTTTCTTCCCAAGTTTTAGCATATCGACGAGGTCGGAGAAAAGAAGGTCGAACAGAACTTTGGTGGGTTTTGGAAAAATTACCAGGTCGGAGAAAAATAGGCCGGACAATCTAGCTGCACCGAATTCAAACATAAAAACGAATAATTAGACGGCGCGACGAGTATTAGAACCCACGACTCTCAGTTCAAACTTCGCAGCGATATCAAAGAGCCACGAGGCCGGTCTCGAAGGGCCAGGTGAGAGAGTGTTGTGATGGGACCGGTTTTTCCCCCGCTCAAGCTACTGCGAAGACTCGTGCCTTTAGCCAAGCTCGCCCGGCCACTCAGACTGTGGCGCCGTAGCCGCGCCGGTAGAGAGTCGGCCCCGTGCGCTACAAGTCAGGGGTTCAAATCTCCCATCCCAAATACATTTTTCTGAACCGGTCGAATTCTTGGAGTTGAACTTAAACCCGTCATTTCAACGGGGCACCGTCGTGGATGAACGAACGGTCTGGTGGTTAACGCTG
>NW_026267218.1:355589-358064 GCF_000697945.3 Frankliniella occidentalis | reverse complement strand
CCCGGTATGAGTTGGATGGAATCTGGTAGCATTCGAACCGGGCGACCAAGAAAAAAAAAAGCGCCGGCGTGTTTATTTAGATTGTCCGACCGATTGTCCGAGCAGAAAAAGCTTCCATCTAACTCACGGGGGTTCGAGTCCCACCGGTAGCTGAGTCAAGCGATTTCTTCCTCTTTTGCTCACCCACCAAAAAAAAAGCGCCGGCGGCAGGGCTTGAACCCATGACCCGGGAGTCCCCGCCCCGACCCTGCCCGTGGGCTCTTATACCCGCTAGCTGTGCGTCTTTCTCGCACCAACGCGTTTCGCCGCCTCGGAGGTGCCTGTCGTTTGGCGGGCTGTTGCGGTGGAAGCTTGTTGCAGCTTGGCGAGCGCTCGCGGAGAGGGGCTCAATGCCACCCGCCCTACGCAGATCCCTGCCCCCGTCTACAGGAGAAGCGAGGGGGACAGGGAGTACGTTCTCTTTCTGGTAGAGACAGTCCTCAAGGGACTGTGTGCAATATGAACGTCATTGTTCTATTCCTTCCCCTTAGTGCAGATTTAACATCAATGATATACACCATGTTTCAAGATTAAAGAACTACCAAGAAATTAAAAATTCAATTTTTGTTCTCTGCTTAACTGTGGCAGTGGCAAATTGATTGGGTTATCTTAAATAGTTCACCTCGCATTTCCAATAAATTATATTTCCAAGACACAATAGGATACATACATTCACATTCAGTACCAACTAGTTTGTTGAGTTCCTTGCCTCAAATGCAAAATATCAAAAATTATCTGACATGTTAATGAGGAGCACACAATTCCACACGAGACAGTACTTTAACAGTATGGTTAATTTCAGTTTCAGAACATGAACTAGAGTAATATGAAACTTAATAAATGGTCGAACAATTTGCACAGATTGCTAAATAGGAAGTAATTAATTCATTTGAGAAATGCTGAACAACCAATACCAATGAAACAATTTACAAGCATATGAGTTATCAGTAAAAAATACGTAGTAGCTCGAATACCATTTACAGTTACATTTTACAGTTTTTCTCTTTGGTCTTAATGATGTATGATACAAGTGAGCACAGTAACGTTGATATAGATGTCCAGAAAATGGTAGTATCAAGTTCATTCAAGGTGCATATGCTAACTCTGCTAAATGTGCTCAACACCCTGATGGGGGTTTACATACAAGATTTAGGATAGTCTGAACTTTTATGCCATTAAATAAATTTGAACTCTTCAAAATTCCATGGAAATATATTATAAACTTCCTTCACATTTTATCGGCAGAACACAGCCCTCAATTTTGAAGACAGACTAATTTGAAAAGCTCATTGTAAAAAATTCCTAATACTAAATACCTGAAAGGTCCATAGGTTGACTCAACAGTGAGGGACTGAATCCATAAGAGACAATAGGATGATTTCACTACATATTTAAAATGAATAGGAAGTACTAAATTGATTGGAAAAATGCTTAACATTCTTAACAGTAATAAATTTTACAGTTTTGCTCTCTATGAAATGATGTATGATGCAGGAGTACGCAGATGGTTTTGATGTCAAGAAAATAAGGAAGAGATTAGACTTTTTTTTCTACACCCAACACAAAATACAAGCAATAAACCCTGCAAAATCCTACCAAAATGTAAAAACTAATACACGAGAACCAATACAACAAACACCATTCTATACTACAATCCAAAGAGCCATATACCATGATCTATACTACGATCCAAGACAACAAAATCCATGCTCTATACTACGATCCAAGACAAAGAAGTCAAGAAGTCAGATGAATGACATGATACAATTAGATATATTATATTGTCAAATGATTCTCTTGTACTGCCGTTAAGTGGGATGACTTCCATCTGGTTGAGCAGCAATGTTGAGATGCGATCTGGAACACACATACCAAATAAATTTGTTTGCGAGGAGATGGAAAACAAAATTTAAGTACCGGACAAACTGGAATTAAACTTTTTCAACAGTTTGGACCATAATAAACATTGCTGGTGTTCTACTTAAGATGGGGCAAACAAAAACTAGAATTTTTTCGCAAAAGTGTTTGAAATTAGAAAGCTTCCACAAAAATGTGATTTTAGAAACAAATTGTCCAGCAACAACAAATTGTCCAAAACAAAAGCAAGCATAATTCACTGTAATTTTTTTTAAATGAAAGCCTTAAGCTAGAGTGGAAAGATTGTTTGATAAATACCTTTTCGCTGCCCCACGCCAGTCGAACAGCTCCTCATCTCCTCGCTCCAGTGGTTCTACGGCTCACCCTGCGCATCTGAAAGGAGAAGCAGTCTCATCTCAATCCATAAACAGCACCTCAAAGAGTTCTCGTTACTATTACAACTGTTATCAGAAATACTTTTTGTAGTAAACTAGTTGTTTGTACATGAATAATGTGTGCATGAGGTCTCAGCCTGGAAAAACTTACTGGTTGTAATTGTTCCGGTTGCTTGAAAGGAAG
>NW_026267218.1:346368-349039 GCF_000697945.3 Frankliniella occidentalis | reverse complement strand
CCCCCCGCACTTCCTCTAACTCTCCACCGCGAGGCATGCGGCGTGCTGGTCGGGGCGAGCAGCACCACTAACAAGCGGACATGAAGGGGAGAGTGTCGGCGACGAGAGGGAGAGTGAGCGAGTGAGAGTGAGCAAGTGAGAGTGCGCGAGTGAGAGTGAGCAAGTGAGAGTGAGCGAGTGAGAGTGAGTGAGTGAGCGCGGCAGAGAGATCGCGCGCGCGGGCTCCGGCTCCGAGTAAGAGAGGCGTCCATATCCCAGATACCAGAGTGTCACACTACACCACCGGGGCCGGAGCCCGGCGCGCTATGCCCAGCCAGAGTTCTCGGAAATCGGTCGTGGTGCGGGCGAAGCGGACCGCGCCGCTCTGCACTGGTTCGCGTTGGGTAAGGGGTTCAGCGGCGCCTACCGCCGGGCGAGGGCGGCGAGTACCTGCACGGCCAACGAGCGGGGTTAATCAGCCACCTGGTAGTCTACACCCTCTCTGTGCACCACCAAACTTTGGTAGTTACTTGAGGTGCAAGCAGTTTAGCGCCCATGAGCTTAATGAGCTTAAAGAACGGGGATTAAATTATTTCATTATTTGTGTTTCGTGGGACGCCCGTCAATGGTTTCTTTCGGCAAATTTTTTTTTTTTTTTTTGCATCCAGTGAACTGCGATAATATTGATGAGGGTGTCTTTTTTGAGAATAGCGCCAGTGGCGGTACAAGCGAAAATGTTTCCATTCCTCTCGTAGGCTAGCAGGCAGGCTCTCGGCCCGGGCGCGGGGCCCATACCACGGCGTGGCGCTCGCAGCCCGCAGAGTACGGCAGGCTCCCCTGACCCGCCCCAACGCGCGCGGGCCACCACATCGGAGTGTGGATGTAGGGGCGGGGCGGGGCGTGGCGGGGCGGGGCGGGCGGAGACCGCGGCTGTAACGATGTCCGGCGCTACCGCAGCGCCACGCCCAGCAGGCCGGTCGACCTAACGAGTGACCCGAATTGATTCAGAGACGTTGTTGTGTGGGGGACAGCGGTGTGCGGGTCGTCTCCCGGGTACGCCCCGGCGACGGCCCCGCCGGCCCGCCCGTCACCGACACTGGAATGCACCGCCGACACCGAGGGCCGGGCTGGAGTCAGGTGCTCCAACGCGCACGGAGACGGAACCCAAAGCGATAACAATGCAATCATTATTACTCCAAAGGAGGTCCACATGCGACCGCATAAGTCACCGCAAGCGAGTGACCTAAACGCAGGCGCTGCACCCCTCTTTGCCCACCAGCATATTCCATATAGAGTTCAATACTGCCTGCACCAAGCTCTCTCAAGCGCGTTCCTCCCGAAAGCCAAGCACCGCGGTTACCAAGTTACAAAACGTCCTGAAAGAACGTCCTTTTTTACCCCTCAGATTCTTTTTTTGTAGACTGCGGGAGCTCGGCGCCTGCAGGACTCAAGGTAGGCCACCCCGCCGCACACGCAAGCACTGAAGGCAAAGGTGTTGCCTACCGACCAGGCGCTGAGAGGTTGCAACGTCTTCACCTATACTATACAGGGTGGTCCACAGACCCCTTCCTTTATTTTGCTTATACTGTACCGCATGCATGCGTGCGTGCGGGCTTGCCTACTGTCGCTCACCATGGGCGCCTGATGGCCCCGTGCGAGTATGCAACCCGTCCGCACGCCTGCATCCGGTACAGTATAAGCAAAATAAAGAAAGAGGTCTGTGGACCACCCTGTAGGTCCTATAGGAAGGGTCGCAACGGCAATGACGGGAGTGCTTTCTGGGTGATCCTTCACCAAATCCTATAAAGAACTGCCTTATGATTCTTTTTGGTTGAATTTCAAAGTAACCGTAACGGTGCCTTGACTCCGAATTATAGTGAATGACACATTTTAGCATTCTTTTCAATGAAGGCAAATTTCTTCACACTTATTGAATTATTTTGAAAGCAATTTTTTTTGCATTCTTCCAGAGAAGGGCCGTAGGTGTTAGAGTCAAAAAAGTATTTTTACCTACTTTCCGTGCTTAACTTGCAAATGCATTTCACTTATATCTCAGGCAAGACTGTCGCAAGTGGAATACTCTGAAGTATAGTGCGTCGTAAGCATACAAGATAAGAAAGGAAAATATATTACTGGCCCAAGATTCCAGGCGTGTGATGAGCTGGTGAAATTACACGGGTCGAAACATTAACATCTCTTGATCAGTGGCCATAGGAAAGTAATATAATGTGTCTGTCCCATATGACAAGATGTTCTGCCCCCTTCTCCCCCCGGACTACCACAATCAAAAAAAATCAGGAAAAATGAGAAAAAAAATAAGGACAAAGAATCACAGCAATCAGGAAAATTTGAAAAAAAAAATCAGGAAAAAAAAATCAAGAAAAAAAAACCAACAGACAAATCGGTGTTTGTAGCGCGCACACTTGGCACCTCTGCCGTGCGACTTGCTCCAGCACCCCGTCATGGTGAATGAGCCGCTCCGGGGGCCGCAGACAGCCCCCTCCCCCCTGCGCCCCCCTCCACTCGGGGGCCCGGCGCGGCGCTGACCAATCACCTCACTCCGTTGGCACCACGTGACCGCGGCGCGCTTATATAGCGGGGCGCCGTGCGGCCCGCAGCTCCATTAGCAAACTCGCCGCGATCGTGCGTGCTCGCGTGTGTGTGTGTGTGTGCGCGCGCTCCGTACACCCCC
>NW_026267218.1:344344-346318 GCF_000697945.3 Frankliniella occidentalis | reverse complement strand
GGGGAACAAACAATGCTTTAGAGACGTACCTGCCACGAGCTGGTCCAGCTGTCCACGGGAGACGAGCAGGCAGAGTCGCGGCGAGGTCCGGCCGCCGGCCGAGCAGAGAACTGCAACAGACTGTCATGCGAGACCCAACACATAATCAAATACGCTGCGACTTCATCCCACACCACACCAACTAACCGTCTTTTCCTCGGCTGGAGCCAGCAGCAGTGCAGGGCGAGCATCAGCCTGCTGTCCGCTCCAGTGAGCGAGTACATATCCTGCGAACAAAACCACCATGAGAGGGGAAACAATCCGAAAGTCAAACGGCAAAGCAGGAAAATGGGGCTGATTACCGGCAAGCCAATGCGTCTTCAACATCTTCAATTTTGTTTACTCTCTTCTCTCTTCCAAAGACGATGAGCTTGACAACAACCACGCTCGCGCCGCTCGCGACTTGTAGTCTCGTTCCGTTTTACGCCGCGACTGTCGTACCGGTCGTGTGTTGTGAGTGTGTTGTGAATGTGTGAAGGACTCTAGGTGGGAATGGGAACCTAACCCCTGAACCCTAGACCCCAGCAGCCAAAGGCCCTATCTGACGCTATAACCTCTGATGACGCTGGTTACCGTGAGATGCCGCTGGCTAAAACTGCGGAACGGCACAGCGGGTCCCGCGGCGGTAGAGTGACTCGCCCACACCTCATCGCAGCCGGCTCCAGACGTCCACGGCGACCCGGCTTCCACTGTTAAAAAATACAACAGTAAATCACATAATCACAACAGAATGGCTTGGGAGTGTTTCTAACAGTGGGATCCTGTGCGCTGGACTATACCTTATGCAGAGGAAAGCGCGGCCAAGTCTTGGTCCCTCAACAGTCGAACACAAGCAGGATGATCTGTTGTTTCTCGACGCAGAACGCTTGACCGTGCCGGCTGGAAGGGCTCGTGCACTCCAGCCGGGGACCGCATGGCGCATGGCAGCACGCGCTGAGAACGGCGACGCACAACACTGGAAAACTACACCAGTAAATCACTACGGAATGGTCTGGTAACTTAGTGTGATCATGAAGGCTGGGATTGTACATACCTTGTACACTGGAGAGTTCTTTTCGAGCACGGTCTAGTCGCGGAGGATCGCGGAGGTGAATAGGGCAGCTGAGCGGCTCACTGACACTGACCACGGCTGGGCTGGGCTGCGCTCGTACAGTCGGCGCAGCATTACTTCAGTCTTCGGGTTTTGGTCACGTGACAGCCGAATAGCTTCGTAGCCAATCGGAAGCGATTCGGCCCTGCCGGCCGTTTGAGGAAGGAGGGGCGGGAGGACGACACAGTACGACCGGGAAACCAAAGAGATACGTCTTCACACGTTTATTTTGCTACTGCCACCAAGATCTGCAATGTCGGTGGCTCCACTCCACTCCAGGCAGCTCGATAAATCTAGTTTCTATTCCGGCATTTCCAGGAAAATGGTAAAAAATGTCCGTGGGTAAAAGGAACCCCACAAAAAGTTTTGTCATCTTTTGAGATGTTGTTCTCAGCACTTCAAAACGCACAAATAGGTAGATGTTGTGTAAACAAAAAAAAAAAAAAAAAATTCTCCGTACTTAATTTTTAGACAGTCCCTATAAGACTGTCTCTACCTGAAGGAGAAAATGTGCCCCCCCCCCCTCGCTTCTCCTGTACTGGGTGTCCACCTACACACACTCGAACCCCAGCGCGGGTTGCCGACTGGTCGAGCTTCTCGTACAGTGCGTATAATTCAAACGGGTGTAGTTAGATTGTCCGGCCTACTTTTCTCCGACCAGGTAATTTTCCCCAAATCCCCAAAAGTGCTGTCCCACCTCGGTTTTGTCCTACTTATCTTTCTCCGACCTCGTCGATATGCTGAAATTGGGGAAGAATGTGCTTCAAAGAGGAACAGGCTTCAAAAGTAAAAAATAAAAATGGAGGAGTACTTTCCTCATCCCACCGCAGTAGTTAGCGAACTGT
>NW_026267218.1:340005-341234 GCF_000697945.3 Frankliniella occidentalis | reverse complement strand
CCCACCCCGCACCCTGGACAGCCCCACCGTTCCCAGCGCACGACTGTAAAAATACGGGCATCCCTCCACGCTATGGGCCGCGGAGGCCCTTGGGCGGGTGCGGTGGCGGGTGACGCGCGCCCGCGGGGTGCGTGGCGCGGCTGCGCCCTGGGACCGCGTCGACACCCTCGGCGGCACCCTCGGCGCCACCCTCGGTGCCACCCTCAGCGGCACCCCTAGTCGCACTCTCGACGGCACGCTGCTCCACGGGACTATCTCGGTGCCCAGCCCTCGGCGATACCCTCGATGGGACCTCTCCCTAGCTTCACGTCAACGTGACCCGCGCCCTTGGCCGCGAAACTCTGGAAAAACTCTCCTACACTTTTGGACCGTTCTTCTCAACGTTTCGCAATAATTTAGGCACTGTTTCGATATTACAACAACTCAGGACCCGCGAGGGCGTTACTTATCAGCCGCCCAGGGGGAGGGACGTGACTCGCCGCGACCGCGCCGCCCGCCCGCCGTAAACAACATTCCGAACCGAACGGAACAACGGAACGACTTCCTCTCTCGCCTTTTTGACAGTGTGCTATTGGGCATCGCTATCAAACCATCAGCCCGGTCGGGCTCGTCGTGACGTCAGGGGGGCATATTGAAGTGTGGAAAACTTTCACTTGTCTATCCCAGGCCAGCCAGGGGCGGCGGCGGGCACGGCGGGGCGGGACTGTCCCGTAAACAAAAGCGCGAAGCAAAGCGATACCTGTAGGCTGTAGGCGCATCGCCACCATCCCGTTCGGTAATTACATAAGCGCCGGACGGACGCAGCAGCGCGCGCCGTGGGACCGGCGGGGACCGGCGGCGGGGACCCGACCGGAGACAAAGACAATCAAACCGACAAGATTGTGGCGCCACGATTCAAATGTGCGCGCGCGGAAACATGTTGGGGAGGCGCGTGTCGCAGTCGGGAAAAACTGTCAGACGACCGTCAAAAAACTGATGACAACTCCATGACATTTTGATGTAATTTTAAAATGATATTTTGATGTAACTTTAAAATGATCTTGATTCCTGCGTCTTGATTCAATTTTGATCTAGTTTTGAGGCAATTTTGAAAAAGCAGTTTTGATGAAATTTGGAAGAAAATTTGGAGCCATTTTGAAGCAATTTCAAACTAAGTAATTTTAATACTAATCAATTATAATTGGCAATCATTGCTGGCCTGGCCTGGCAGGTGTATAGCAACCGGGATG
>NW_026267218.1:337695-339405 GCF_000697945.3 Frankliniella occidentalis | reverse complement strand
GGTGGGTAGGCACCCGGACGACAGGCCTGTACGACGGGCTGGCCCACCCTGCACGGCGGTCAGGCGCCTGGTGGGTAGGCACCCGGACGACAGGCTTGTACGACGGGCTGGCCCGCTCTGCAAGGTGTTCCGCCCCGGGCTAGGATAGAGAGACATTTAGCTTCCGCAGCATGTGTTCAGATAGTGACTGAAATACGTTCCGAGAATGCGCGCGCGCGGTCAAACTCGCGTGTTTTTCTTTTCTCTCGCATTTACGACAAGCATCGGGTGAACACTTGGCATGTGTGTGTGTGTATGTGTGCGCGTGTTCTCTCTCGCCAACATCCTGGTGGCGTCTGTGTACCATATTCATCATAAGACATCTCCCGGCAGAAGAGGAGAGGAGAAGCAGGAGGGGATGAGTCTGCAACGCCTTTTGGCGTTGTCGCCTCGAATGTCATATCTTTCGCAGCAGGGCGTCCCCGCCTCGCTGCCTCGTCTTTTCAGCTCGCCTGGTGCGAATGTGAGTGTGTGCGTGCGCGCGCGCGTGTGTGTGTGTGAGTGAGTGCGCCTGTGTGAGAGATCCTGAAAAGCCGTGACATCTTCCCATTCACGCCCACCGGAGGAACACACACACACACACTGTGCAGAGGAAAATAATACGCCAGCCATATAGTCGGTTATCCCAGAAGCCGCGTGTGTCGGATCTAATAGCCAATAGCGGTGATTAGACGATATCACAACAGCGCGAGCAAACGCAAAAGAGCAAATATGAATTGCACTTCAACATTTATCGGTGTGACGTGAACAGTTGTCACACGCTGGCGCACAAAATTTGTTCGGCTACTTGTTAACAACGTATAAGCCTACTTCATCATTCCTATCTAGAAAAATATTTCAGATTATGGAATGTTTTTTTTACATGGACAATGTCAGTTTGTTCTGTTTTTCAAATGTGAAAATGTCTATAATTTTTTTTCGATACTCCATACTTAAAAATATGTTTTCCTTGACGAGTAAGAATTTGCTGTCGTAAATTTACCACTCATTTAATTATTTTTTTCAATTTGCAATGTTTGCAATTTTTTTAGTGCAAAGTTTATTCGGTTATATTTTTTTTTACGGTGTAGGGCCGGGTGAGGAAGGCGATAGATTTTGAAAGGCCCGCTGCGCACACGCATCCTCACCTCGTGGGGCGGGAGAGTCTGAGGCGACGAGGATGTCGCGCGCGGAAACTGAAAAGAGGCGGCAATAAATTACGAGCCATTCGCGCGCGCGACGCAGCCATAGCGCCATACTACTCCGCGCGAGCCTCGGCGCGAGCCCTGGCGCCGTCCTGTGGGCCCTGGTGGTGTTCGCCTGACGCACAGCGCCCGCCCACGCGACCGCACGCCGGTCATTGGCCTGGTGGACCGCCACCTCCACCAACACCACCAGGCCGACCAGCGGCAGTGCGTCGTCCCGTTTGCAACATCCTCGGTACCCCTTTGTTTTTTTTTTTTGTTTTGCTCTTGTTTTTAGGCTTGAGTACGTAGCTCTGTCTGGAGGCTTGGCCTGCCACGGGCGTAAAAGAATCAAAAATTTAAGTTTGCCAAGCATCCTCGTTGGCGACATTTCACTCGGAGGTGGAGCAGAGGACGACGACGTGAGTGAGGGGTCACTCAAAAACATCAGTCCACACCCTCCAGAACTATTTAAAAATTAAATTAACAAAAAAATCAGGAAAAAAAA
>NW_026267218.1:324571-336748 GCF_000697945.3 Frankliniella occidentalis | reverse complement strand
GGAGGGGCGGGGCGTGCCCCCGCGTTAAAGGTTCACCGTCGTGAGATCCGGGTCATGCCACTGCCACTGCCGCCCGGCCAGGCAGGCTGCGGATACGATACACGCCCCCGAGTCATCTTCTCTCTGCTCCGCTGTTCCCGCTCGTGAGATGAGAGGTATAACTGTTGGAGTGGAGTGAGGAGGGGGGGAGGAGGGGGCAGAGAGGAACCGGTGATTGGCGAGAGGAGGGGGGAGGGAGGGGGAGGGGGGGCACTGCGCGGAGAGTGATAGGCGAGCAGAGCCTCATCTCCGCTCGCCACGCACTGCGGCCCCAACAGGTCGCCCGCGGTGGACCACACAAGTCCCTATGTGTCCCTGGACGCGGGTCGGCCTTGAACCAGTTCACAAGCGGTGCGCCGGCCGAACCTCCTTACGCCGCGCTCATTTCCTCTTCCCCTGCTGCTGCCCGAGCTGCTATACTGCCCGCCCGGTGAGCCCCTCCACGACCCGAACCCTCCAAGGCCGCCCTCCAGCTGATTGCAAGGCGGCAAGCGGCAAGGCCCCCCGTCCGGTCCACGCCGCACCGCCGCGCGGGTGCGGGTCCATGTAGGCCGATGCTCCCCGTCCCCGCGGGGCGATCACGGAACTCTCGCCGCGACACACACACACGCACACACACACATACACACACAGCGCGTAGACTTGAACCATTTCCGGACCGACACTGACCTGGTCCACACCGCACTACTTTGAATGCACCCACGCCGGCCAATGATAGCCATCTCAAACAACTACCAACGATGCTGCGACAAACCGGCAATGTTGTTGTTATTGTGTGCGAGGGGTTGGTTGCCCCTCTGCACCACCACCACGTCGACGACGACGACGGGGCGCTCGCCTGCTCGTCGTCGTCGAGGAGGTCGTCCCTTCGTGCTCACGCTCATCCTGACCACCCCATCTCTTCTCTGTGCTGCCCGCAGGACCGCCGCCGCCGCCGCCGCTGCTGCTGGCGCTGCTGCTGTGCCTCGCCGCGTCGCCGAGCATCTTCGCGCCGGCGGAGGGGCGACAGCCGGTGAGTCAGCCGCCGAGCCGCACGCACGCACACACACGCACACACGCTCACACACACACGCACGCACACACACACGCACACACCGGGCCGGACGAGCAGACCGCGCCGCGGGTGGGCCGGGGCCGCAGCACACGTCTGACCACTTCTGACCGGGCCTGACCCGCTGCCCCACCCTGCAGCTACACTGCAAAAAAACAAAAATAGACTGCGAGAAAAATTGGCAAAAAACTCACTCTTTCTCTCTACACAGGGGGAGCAGTCCTTCCGGCCCAATGCGCTGCAGAGCTCGTTTCCACCGCCGCCGCCACCGCCACCACCGAGCTTCGGCGCGGCGTCGTCCTCGTTCAGCGCCACCCTGGCCGCCACCACACGCTTCTTCGCGTCCTTCAGCTCCACGTCGTTCAGCGAGTCCAGCACCCAAGTGTGAGTAGAGCCGGCACAAGCCCTGCTGATCAGAGACGGAGATGCAGACTGTTACACAATGTCAAATCCCCCAATGGCATGCTGCTTGGCCCGGCGCGGAGTATTTCCCGCTAAAAGTATAAACGTCTTAGGCCTTTCAAAGAAATGGCGCACTTGCGGTCTTTGTCTCGGTGTAAATTCTAAAAATCTAACCCGATGGAAGTTTCTACCGCACCCGTGCAACCTCGGATGTTGCACTACTTCCCCGAGATCCGATGCCACGATCCCCGATCCCCAGACGTGTTTCCGTCCACATCTGACCTGTGTTCCCTGTATGCTCTCTGACCTGCAGCGCGTGCGTCCCCGGCGAGGGCGGCACCTGGCCCGTGCCCGGCACCAACTGCAACATGTTCTACCGCTGCGGGGGCGGGCGGCGGCCGCTCGAGTTCAAGACGTGCCCGCCGGGGAAAGTCTACTACGCCGAGTATCAGGTACGCCCTCCACGGGACCGTAGCACTAAATACGTCATTTTCGGATGTTGGGTACTTTTTTTTTCACGGCCCTCTATTCGAGTTCAGGGTTGAAAGCGGGAATCCCTTTGGACGCTATGATAAAGTTAACCCCACGGGAAAAAATACCCACGGGGATACAATTATCATGGCGACTCCCAAACACTTCCGTTTGCAACGCTGAGTTCAAATGTGGTGCCGTGATAAAAGTACCCCGCCCGTCGAAAGTGGCGTAGTCTGTGACGACCCCGATGCGACGACACGATGGTGTTATCAAGAACTCCTCTCTGACGCGCCTCCTCTCCCCCCGCAGGACTGCCAGTACCCGACGGCGTCCTGGCGCTGCTGGGAGCCCATTTGCACGGGTCGCGTGGACGGCCCTTACCCGGACTGGTCCACCAACTGCCGGCGCTCGGTGCGCTGCCAGGGCGGGCGCGTGACGGCGGCCATCGGCTGCCCCGCCGGCCAGCTGAGCGGCGGCCACACGGGCTGCCGGCCCGCGCACGAGGTGTCCTGCCCGCGCGTGTCCGAGGGGTCGGCGCCCGTGCACCTCGCGCCGCTGCGGCCCGCCGCGCCCGCCACCAGCCCCGGCCCCGCGCACCCGCTGTGCTTCGGCAGGTCGCCGTCGCTCACCCAGGACCGCTCGCCCGCCTCGCGCTGCCGCCAGTACTTCCGCTGCTCGGCCGGCGGCCAGCGCTCCGTCGAGACCTGCCCCGGCGCGCAGGTATGTACGTCATCGGGGTAGCTTTTCAGGTGGCGGGATACTCTCCCCACGGGGTCGGGGTACTTTGGGGAAGCCGTGATAAATCTAAATCTTCTGTAAATTTTCCTAGTGGGGTATCTTTGCCATTATGGCTAGTAAAAGAAGTACCCCACTCTTCATAAATTACGATTATAACGTCATGATGACGCGAATGTGAGCTTCATAAGTGACTTTGTTTCGCACCTCCCTCTCTTGTCGGACCAGAAGCATGATCTATGTTCTCGTGCTACAGGTGTTTGATGGCATCCGCTGCGTGGACCCCGAGTACTACACGTGCAGCGTGGAGGGCGAGTCGTCGGCGTCCTCGTCGTCGTGCGAGCACCTCCCCGACGGCACCTACCCCCAGCCCGGGTCGCGCTGCCGCGCCTACTACCGCTGCTCGCTGGGCTACAAGAGCGTGTTCGTCTGCTCCGGGGACGCGGTGTTCGACGGCGAGCGGTGCGTGCCCAACGCGCGCTGCGTCGAGGACACGGGCGTCGCCTCGCTGTCGCAGCAGTTCACGCACCCGCAGCAGCCGCAGCAGCAGCAGCTGCGACCCCAGTCCCCCGAGAGCAGCCTCTGCGCGGGCAAGTCCCACGGGTACTTTGCCGACCCAGCCTCCAGGTGCAGGAGGTGAGTGTGCGTCGGTGCCGGCCTGGGTCAAAGGTCAGGGTGGGACAGGGGGAGGGGCAGTTGGGGCAGTGCGCCAGCAGTCGGCGCGCTGAGCGCCTGTGGGGTTGTGGGTAGGCAACCCGCAAGCATCTGTGCGCGCGTGTTGCCTACCACCGCAGGCGGCACGTCGAGGCCCTGGGATAGGCCAGGCTAGGCGGCCTACCTGCGCCACAAGGATCGCAGAATTGAGACCCATAGTTGATGCCGAGCAAAACGGTTATTTTATATATTTTTAGCAGATGATACCTTAAATAGCTTTAGACTAAACATAAAACATATATATATATAAAACTTTAAGGTGTCAGCAGCTTGTACTCTCGAGAAGGGCAGAGAACCAAAGCGCATGACGTCACCCAGATGTATAAGGGGCGCGAGAAGTCGCCAGCGCCGCCCGTGCCCACCAACAATACCCAACAATACTGAGCCACGGATGCCGCCCGGCCTGCCTGCTGCCCCCTATCCTATCTCTTCCTCTATGCCATGCCGCTAGTCCGTTGAATTGCAAGAAAGCAATTGCTAAAAGTGACAAACAGCCATAAACAAATAACAGCAAAATATGAGAGAAAATTAGGGCACAGACATATCCTTAAATTTGTATCATCTGCTTTCACGATACGTCCCTCGACGTAGCTTTTTTCAAAATTTATTGACTTTTTCTTGTGCCCCTCAGGTACGTCTACTGCCTGTCGGGCGCGCCCGTCGGCACCTTCAGCTGCGAGGCCGGACGCCGGTTCGACGGCCGGCTCTGCGTGGAGACGGAGTACTGCGCCGGCTTCCCCGTCGGCCCGTCCTCGCTGCCGCCGTTCCAGCAGCCGCAGCCGCAGTCGCAGCACCAGCAGCAACTGCACCAGCTCCTGCGCCAGCACCAGCAGCAACAGCAGCAGCAGGCGCCGCAGCAGGGCTTCTTCCCGGACCTGGCCTCCGGCTGCAGGAACTACTCGTTCTTCATCGCCGGCCACGAGACCAAGCTGTCCTGCCCGCCGGGGCTGCTGTTCAACGGGCAGCTGTGCGTCAGTGAGAACACCTACACCTGCCCGACCAGCCTGCCCACCGGCTAAGGCTAAGGCAGCAGCGGCTGCAAGGCAGGGCATGTGAAAGGAAGACAGCGCACCCGCGCGACTGCGGCAGGTGGGAGAGCAGAGCCGGCCGCATGAGCCGCAGGCCGAGCATGGAGGCCTCGATGGAGGCCCTGGGGCAGGTGGGAGCTCCCCGGCAGGGCAGAGGCGGCCGCTCAGGCGCCTCGAGGAGGCTGACGGCGTGCCACGGTGAGCTCTCGGAGAGCGAAGGTGGGCAGCCCTGGCTTGAGGGTCGGCAGGGCAAGGCTGCACCACCTTATCGGCCGTTCGAGAGCTTGGCACATGCTACGATTTCTATGAAAGCTAAGAGATTAATTTAGTATAGCGACAGACCAAAAGATGGTAATTCACCGCACCGAGACATGGGAGCTCAAAAATGGGCAAAAAACAAGAATCTAGTCAATTATTATTTATTCCTATTTATTGTAGAGTACTTCAATTTCCTTCCATGGCAAGACTTCATGGAAATAAAATGTACGAACCATCCAATTTAAAGAGGAACAAAAATATGGTTCAAATGAAATTGAAGAAAAAATTGTAGATTAAACAAAAAAAGTCATAAGCAGTTATTTAGTTGATGTTCAGTCTACTGTACTTATATAGAATGTATATAGATAGATATTTCTGTACATAAATGGAACAAGTATTAAAACTTTATTACAGCGAATAAACCTTATTATTTTTGAACAGTTAATCAATTAATAACACAACACCTATGAACTATAAGGACTTGGTTATTCCAAGGCTGAGAAACAAATGTGACTGAAATAATGTTTTATCAACAGATGGCACATAACATTGGTTAAAACCGAAAACAAAACCACTAAACATAAGAAAGTATTTAGTGGGGACATTACTACAGACTTTTCTTGGTACTGACTACAGCCCGTAGTGTACCATTGAGTTCTCTCGAGAAGTGTTGCTATATACTAACATTGCACAAGGTATAAAACCCTTAATAAGAATTTCATCAAAGTCTTACAAAGTGGAATGGAATATAACATGAGGAAAGTTATGAAGGGTAATGGTAGTTGTAGGCTATAAAGTGTACAAATTTTTAAACAGAAATAGGATTGTGGTCACAGAACTGGTACAGGTAATATCTTTTTAGTTGGTGCAAGATTTAAAAGAAGGTTTTTTAAGAAAGATTTTAAAAGAAAGATTACAGTGACATTGTAAGGTAACATATTGTTCTTCAAGCAGCCCTGAGAAAAGAAGATGGAAAATTAAAACAAATTAAAAACTTCAAAACCTGTTCATTTACATACTTTACAACAGAAAAAGAAATGAGCCCATCTATAGGCTATAGAAAAATAAAGCGTGACTTATGATTCTTCCCTAAGCACTGTACATCAGTGCACTGCCTTATTTGGTCTTCAATACTAAACCTATTCACTATAGCTCGCACTGACAAAAATTTAAGGGTGGACTATGCAGCACCAAACAATATAAAAAAATACAGCTTTAACAGGCTCTATTTGGAAAAAAATGGTCTTATTCAAAAAATTTAAAGCATGATACTATACAAACATTAGGGACATGGAAACATTTGTGTCATGAGATAAGCTGCCTACACATCAATATTTGAAACATGCCTTCACCAACAGCTGACAAGCTCACAACAAATGGTCAAACCATAAAGGATTGTATTCATGATTCATGTAAAGATCACAGAGTCTCCCAGTGAGACGGTTATCAACAAGTAGAACCGTTTGATGATAGCTCTACATACCCAGTCTGAGAAAATGTCAAAGACTTTTCTGAGGCCATAACATGCAAACTGGGAAGCAAGTTTAAAAATTGCACTATGAATTATTTGGAATTTTGCATCCGAGAAATAATAATTGCAAAGAAACAACTAAACAATAGAAAACCAATTACTTTAATAAGGTCCAGAAGTGAGCGAATTGATGCAGTGGAACTTTGATGTCCACAAAATGCATACTAATCCAGCACTTCTGAATTACCACAGACTCAATCCAAGATTAAAGCCGTTCATTGTTAAATTTACTTGTTAGTTAACATTCTTTGGAGTTTTGAAAATACCTACAATGTACCACAACATACTCAAATAATTACTCTGGCATTTGTTTCAGTTAGACTGATTAAATTATCTCCACAGCCAAACAGGATTGCTATTCCCCAGGAACCAAAAGGGCAAAAGTGTACATTTAACTTTTCGACAATCACGCATACTTCACTCTTACTCATCTTACACATCCAAGAGAGGAGCAAAGATTACAGGCAAACTTTGAAGTCCAGTATATGACATCATGCATATAGATATTTTATACAAGAACACACACACAGTCAAAGCACTTGACAACATATGAATAGCAACAGAGAGAACAGAATATATAGTAGATCTAATGCTCATTGCAAAACAGCTGAGATGTCCCAAAGTTTCACAATATGGTCTTGTCCAACAGTCAAAAGTCGCTTTTGTGGTTCATCAACATCCATTGACACAATACTGTGCTTCGCCTCCATGAAAACTGCACGTGAAGGGTGACTGAAAAATAATTAAAAAAGCAACAGGGTTAAAATTATTAGATAAAATTTTGTTGTTAAATTTTATTTTAATTAACACATTACTTACTCCTCTCCTTTTAGTTTATTGTAGCAAGGTTCACAAACACGCACGTCAAATTCAAAACCCATCGATGGGATTGCATGCCTTGGTGCTGAGCATCTATCACAAACAGCTCGCCCACAGCATCGACAGTGGTGCTGTCTTAATCCTAATTGCCTTTGGTCCATCATGGCTCTCAAATTCCAAAAGAAAGGACGATCACATCTTTGACAGATATCAGAGTCAGCCCACTGAGGAGTCTGATGATAAGTTTATGAAAATACAACATTAGAAGAAATATTCATGAAATTACAAGAATCAGCCAACCTTTTCGCTTACCTCAACCCGACTTGTTCTCATGTCCCAGAAAACCACGACTGAATCTTCTCCACCAGAAACCAAAATTTGCCTTGTTGGTGCATAGCATATAGCCGTAATTTTATTTCTAATTTAAAGGAGAGGAACACATTTCTGTTAAAAAAGAAACACCTACATGTCTTATTATTTGAACAGAAGTAATACTCACTGGTGACCATTCATTTCATAGGCTGTACCACATTGCCCGCCAATATCCCATGCTATGACTTGCTGGTCAAAGCTTCCTGAATACAGAAACTGACCATTTGAGTCCCAAGTCAGGGCCCGGATGCTTCCAGTATGTCCCTTGAGGTTTGTTACATAACGAATGACACCACTGACAACACCACCACTGTTGCCAATACTAGACTGAGCAACACCTTCATCAACTTTAAGCATAGTGATGTGACCAGCATAGTCACCAACAAATATCATTTTAGCTAGAGAATCAATACTTCATTTAAATTAAGGACTTATACCAACAGAAAATCACAAAAAAAAAAGAAACAAAAAACAACTTGTATAAAGCACCAAAAGGATACGCAACTGCAGTGCACCAAGCTTCACTGACAAAAGACCCAAGGCAGAGGCCAGATTGAGCACAATGCAGTTTGAACATTTTGTCCCGGCCAACACTGAGAAGCCATTGACATTTTTCAGAGAGAAGAACGGAAGTCACACGACCTGTATGAGCTTGATAGTCTTTTGAATGAGAGATTCTGTTGCGATCTTCAGCCACAAGAAATTCCTAAAATAAACATACCAGAAGTAGAGGAAAATTATGAATTATGAATGCAAAATATTGAATTATTTTGAAAATAATAACAATAAGAGTAAACAAACGTACCGAAACAATACCATTATCCTGCCCAACAAATAATCTTCGAGACGCTTTGCAGAAATGAAGAGCTGTGGCAGCCGATGGCATGTATTGACAAACACTTGGCCAGTATTGTCCTGATTCTCTTTTCAGCCATATTCGAACGGTTCTAAGCAAACAAAAGGGACAAAATGTAGGTACATTTCAAACAAAAACAATTAATGATGATATTTTGGGCTGAGAAAGATAAGAAGAGATAATGCAAAATCTGCACTAACCCTGCTGTTCTGTTATGATACAGTGAGAAAGTAAAGACAAATTAGAAAAAGTGCAGTTATTTTAGCAAGGTCATAAGGACAGAGGACTTTGAACGATATACCTGGAAACCAGCAATGAATCATTTCCACTCACCTGTCATCGCAGACAGTGATGACAGCATCTTCGCCAGGGATAATGACTGCTGCATTCACATCATCATTAAAACCTTCAAGCTTCGACACCAAGACGGGCTTCCTCGGCGTATTAAACCTATCATTAAGGCCAGGACCAGGCTTAATTTCTGCGGCCATGTTCGCTTTTTTTCGCTATTCCATTCGCACTTTAGCAGCCTATTTCGGAGTGTCAAAGTATACAAAAGCGGCTGGTTGTACGACAAATGACACATGAATGAAAATACGCCTGTTCGAAAAGATAGGGGGTCAACAGACACAAGGGAGAAAAAATAGTTTGACTGTTCAAGAAAGTAAGTAGCAACAAGACCCAATTTTGTGTATTTGAAGGCTTATCATTTATTGCATGTTAAGCGGTTGTCGTAATCTTGTTGACCTCATAATTTAAATCCGAAGAAAATTACTCAAAAGAACAAATCCTATTCCTTCCCTTTGCTTAAGCGATACTGGACAACCTTGATGAGTCTGCGCAGTCGCAGTGCGGAGTTGGGAGAAGTTAGTCCGTAGCCAAACGGGCCAAACCAAACTTTGGTCCATCAGGCGACTTGCCTGTTTCAATCACCAAAAATGATGTCTCTGGCAAGGTATGACCGATAATGCTTTCTTTTAGACTATATGAACCTTCAAGGCCAAGTTTTCTTTCTGTTATTTGAACTGTATTCCCGTTGATTAGGGGAGGGAAACAGCTGTGTGCAATGTTATGATCAATGGGTGCATCATCGCCTTTATAATTTTATCTTTCCTATCTAATAGTTCTGTGATGGTTTCGCGTACTGTAGTTCATATATCTAAACTCGTTGTGGCTCAGCTCATCACCCTGAGTTCGACCCAGTTAATTTGCGATTGCAAGATTTTTTCCTAGTTTATAACCTATAAAAATTCCTGAACTCTCTTGGTTAGAAGGTGCAGCAGAAGTTGTGTGACGTGTGACCATGCCTGTTTTGCTCTCCAGTTTGCTGCCAGCCCCCTCACAACCAGTCTGGGATCGCGATGACGCCCGACAGAAGCCAGCTCCCTCTCATGGAGCGTTGGTGTCAGCACAATGGACCGCTCCACCTTACGGTCAACGAAGGGGCTGGATTCCTCGCACAGAACAGGTTTGTATACCCCCAACAGAGATTTTACGTGTTATTTTTCGTTTTACTTAAATGATGATTGCACCAAACAGGACTATGGAGATGGTGGTGCCTTCCCCGAGATTGCTGTGGCTCAATACCCCCTCAACATGGGACGTGAAGGAAAAGAAAGTTCATCTAATGCCCTAGCGGTTCAACTAGATGCGACAGGAAAAATTAAATACGATGTTATTGCAAGGCAGGGTCATGGTAAAGACAAGGTAAACTATCCATTCATTAGTGATCTGAACCTCATACATGCAATAAAGTTAAACTCTCCAACTAATTAATTTCTTTTCAGATTGTATACTCCAAGTTGTCAGACCTTCTACCAGCAGAGGTACTGGCTGAGGATGACCCTAGCTTAGAAAAACCTGATGTCGAGGAACTGGAAGAAACTACTGATAGAACACGACAAGCTTTGGAAAGGATTACACAAACAAAAATAGCGGCTGCAATGCCTGTGAGATGTGCTGAAAAACTTGTAAGTTAATGACTCATTTTTTGTGTTGCCAAATTTAGTCTTCGCATGTTTTTTAAAATTTTTTATTTAACCTATCTTAAAACTTTTCAGGCCCCCGCTCAATATATCAGATATACACCATCTCAACAGGGAACTTCCTTCAACTCTGGAGCAAAACAGAGGGTTATCAGAATGGTTGAAGCACAGAAAGATCCGATTGAACCACCCAAATTCAAGTAAATCTCCCTTTCTTTTCAATTTCCTGTGTATTTGTTTCTTTCTAATTTCTAATGCTATCGTACAACTCTCCAGGATCAACAAAAAAATTCCACGAGGCCCACCTTCTCCTCCTGCACCAGTGATGCATTCCCCAACCAGAAAAGTAAGATTATGAATGGTGTCTGAGTACTATTTGAGTCTACATTTTCTGTGAAGTTAGTTTTAATTCACTGCCTTAACATTGTTTTTTACCATTAGGTTACAGTCAAAGAGCAGAAAGAGTGGAAAATTCCTCCCTGCATATCAAACTGGAAAAACGCCAAGGTAAATAGAGCTGTCCCAATTTTCTTTCTGTTTCTTACATATAGCTTATTTCTAATTATTTAAATTGTACTTTCTAGGGTTATACAATTCCCCTTGACAAACGTCTTGCTGCTGATGGCAGAGGTCTACAACAAGTTCACATCAATGAAAACTTTGCAAAATTGGCTGAAGCATTATACATTGCTGACAGAAAGGTATAGTACAATTTAATGTTGTCTATGTGTCATTTACTTTCCCTTCATGCCTCTAATTCTAATTTTATTATGATCCTTGATAGGCAAGAGAGGCTGTTGAAATGCGAGCTCAACTAGAGAAGAAACTTGCCCAAAAAGAGAAAGAAAAGAAAGAAGAGCATCTCCGAGCGCTGGCCCAGAAAGCTCGGGAGGAACGAAATGGTATTCGTACCGCAAATATTGTTGGTAAGTAATTTTCACATTCTGTAACATCCAAGTCCACATTCTTCCATCTTCACTTTGCCAAAAACTTCTTTCTACTCTCAGATAAGGATGAAGAAGCACGAGAAAGAGATCAATTGAGGGCAGAGCGTCACAAGGAGAGGCAACGCGATCGCAATTTGGCTCGTGCTGCTCCTGATAAGAGGTACTTTTTATTTAACTTAGGGCTTTACAGGCATCAGGTTTTACTGGATATTCTGAATTTAACTCATATTTTTGTTCTTAGATCCAAGCTGCAACGGGAAAGAGAACGTGACATCAGTGAACAAATTGCTTTGGGTATGCCGGCCAAAACTATTGCTGGAGGTGAAGCACAGTTTGATCAGCGTCTCTTCAACTCGAGCAAAGGAATGGATTCAGGGTATGCTGATGATGAGGCATACAATGTCTATGACAAACCCTGGCGTGAAGGCTCCAACCTTGGTCAACATCTATACCGCCCAGGCAAAAATGTGGACAAGGAAGTGTATGGAGATGATTTGGATACTCTCATCAAAACAAATCGGTGAGTAAACCAAACTTTTTAGTCCGTCTGCTGTGTCATACAGTACATACATGGACTGCCAGCGCCACATTGACAACATCTCGGTTGTATTCTACAGGTTTGTGCCCGACAAGGAATTCAGTGGCACCGACCGCAATGCCGCGCGCAGCGGGCCAGTTCAGTTTGAGAAGGAAGAAGAAGATCCTTTCGGTCTGGAGCGGTTCCTCACTGAAGCCAAGAGGGCGAGCAAGCGGCCGAAGGACGACCGGAAGAAGGACGATCGTAAAGATGACAAGGACAAGAGGCGCAGGAGAGATTAGTGTGGTGATCATGCTGACCTGGTGCACAAAGTGCAGAGCAGCTGGAGACCGCATCCTGAGTCACCCATTTGCAGACCACTTCAATTTGGATTTTGTTTTTTTTTACAATGTTAATTGTATATATGTGTTACTTATTAATGTAATCTA
>NW_026267218.1:319177-322336 GCF_000697945.3 Frankliniella occidentalis | reverse complement strand
CTCCCACCCCTCCCGTCATCCGATTAGACAGCGCGACTCGAGCGAGGGGCGAGCGGGGGGTCGGGGTCGCCCTCCCCATCATCCCCATCCTGCAGACTGTCGGTTCATTGCTGATTTCGTCGTTATATATTTCGCAGACGAACTAACTGGGGGAAAGAAGAGCACTCAGCATTCCTTACATCATTGAAGGCTAGGATCGCGTATTAGTAACACATTCCAGTTCTATAGGACGAGAAGAATGGTAGGCCAAACACAAAGCAGGTTTCCGACCATTGGTTTAGCCTGAATATTTCTGCTCTCACCTCCCGCCCTTTGGAACCGTCCAGGGAGTACGCCCGTTTTCATCAATGTATTTCGAAAACTGACTGGAGCTCGGCGCCTGCGAGACTCGGGGTAGGCCACCCCGCAGTGCACGCGTGTATTGTAGGCAGAATGTTGCCTACTCACCAGGCGCTCCGAGAGCACGCACTGGATGGACTAGGCAGTTTCGCACTTCACGGCGAATGATGAACGTACTTTCCGGATGGAATCCCGGGATCGCCCTCCTCAAATTACGTCCGTATCACTCGCCGTCCATGACGAACCGGCAAGCTCTCCAAAGCGCCTGGGAGGTAGACAACTTCGTGCCTGCAGTGCACGCGTGCACTGCGGGGTGGCCTACCTCGAGTCTCGCAGGCTCTCCGAGCCTCTATAAATTTGCCGGATGAATGTAAGGAAAACGGATCAACTTTTCTGGACGATCCTCTTCGCTTCGACTCGTCCATGGGCTCATACAGGCCGGCACAGAGAGGCGCGCATGCCTGCTTGGCGCTTGGCGCCGGCTAGGCTGCAGCACGCCCCCAGCCTCGGGGCGGAGGAGGAGGAGGGGGGGGGGGTGTCCGCCAGTGCCACCGCCCCCACGGACTGCAACGTTGGCAAGCGCGGCCACCCTTAGGCTCTGAGGCTAGCCGTGCTCACGCGGGAGAGGGTGGAGGGGGGAGGATTGCAACCCCCACACCGCACGCCGCGCGCGCCACGCCCGCAGGCCGCCGCCGCCGCCACCCCCGCCGCCCCCACGGGCCGCCGCTCGTCCTGCCCCCTGCCGCCTCCGCTCCGCTTGCCGTCCTGACTCGCGGCTGCGCTGCGACCCGGCTCGGCCCCCGGCGCTCGGCCCGGCTCGGCTCCCCGCTCGGCTCGGCTCGGCTCGGGCGTAGCGTCGGCGCGGTTTAGCAGGCGAGGCTGCCTGCCTCAGTGCTGCGCGACCTCTCTCAGCGACCGGCCCGGCCCGCCGCCGTGCTCACGACGCTGTGCTCCCGCACGTCCCCGCCGACTGGGGCGTAACGACCACGACTCGCGCCGCCCCGCGCCAAGCCACGCCACGCAGCGCGCGCCCCCCGCCGGTCCAGAGGCAAGCCCCCTGCCGCCCGGCCCCGCGGCGGCGTCCACCACCGCGGCGACCACCGGCACCCGGCCGGCTCCGAGGGCGGCCGCCCGCTCCAGCCGAGCAGGGCCCCCCGGGCCCCCTCCTCCCCCTCATGGCGCGGGCCCCGCGGGCCCCGCTGAGGACCCCCTGACGGCCCGGAGGCTCCCCCGCCTGCCGCCCCCCATGGGGCCCCGGACCCAGCCGCCGACACTCGGCTGCAGGTGCACGGCCGAGGGACTGTCGTGACTGCCACCTGCAGTTGTAGCAGTAGTGCTCCAGAGGAACTCGACGTGACGAGGAGCGCCACCGCCGCCACCAGTAGCTACACGAGGATCCTTACCGACACTCACCAGGCACCAGGTGAGTTTTGGAACTCGCGACAGGTGGAAGCAGCAGGGTGTCGTTTGGTGTGTGGTGCGTCGCTCGTCCCTGCAGCAGCAGCCACCGCAAGCCGAGACGAGCTAGCAGTATAGCGAGATAAAGTGAAGACCGACGATGTGGCCGCCTGATCGATTTGGATAACGATTTCCTTCGGTGGCCCACTCAGGCGTCAGATTGCGCTGTGGGAGGTGTAATGACTTCCCCTTCCCCCCTGCGAGCAGCAGGTCCGCCCGTGCGACCGACGACCCCGCAGTGCAGTGTGCGTGCCGACGGGCGGGCAGGGCGGGCGAGGCCAGGGGACCCGCGTGTGCGGGTCACTGATTCACGCCGTCGGGCTCTAGTCGCCAGCCGCAATCACACCACAACGTGCCCTCATCCCCACGAGCATCGTTGGGCCGTGCTGCTTATGGTCCCGGGTGTGCGCGCGGCTGCCTTTTGTCCCGCTGGCCCTGCATGCTGTAGCGCTGGTCATGTGTGTGTCCAGCTGGTCATGTGTGCCCTTGGTCAAGTCCCGTGTCCCTTTTGGCTATGTGTGCCCTGGTCTGGTCCTCCTGTGTGCCCTGCTGGTCATGTGTGTGTCCTAGTGACCATGTGTGTGTCCTGCTGGTGTATGGCCATGTGTGTGGTGTGCGGTGTCCTGGTCTTGCAGTGCCACCACCGCGTCGTGTCCCGCGCTCGTGCCCGCGTCCTGGCGGCCGGCCCGGTTGGTCCTCTGCTGGCCCTGCGCGGCCAGCAGTCCCTCGCGGCCCGGCGGGAGGGGGCGGGGCCCCGGCTCGGCTCGGCCCGGTCGGGTCGGCGTCGCCTGCCGCTCATATTTCTCCAGGGACTTGAAGGCGAGGCGGTCCCTGATTGAAATGAGTAATTCAATTGAAGCGTGTCAAAGCAAGTCATGTAGCAGGTCTCACCGTATTGGCGCGCTGCCAGCGCTGCGCGGCGTGACGCGGCGGGGCGTGGCGGGGCGTGGCGGGGCGTGGCGCGGCATGGCACTCACGGGCCACTCAATAGAATAAGACGCCCCATGGCGACGACTCGCGCTGAAAAATGACAAGAAAACGACAGAGGGAGAGGGGCGTCGCGAGACAAATGAGGCGCAAGGACAGAGAGGACAGCGAGAGAGAGAGAGCCGGTGAGAGAGAGACAGAGAGCCCGCGAGAGAAGGGGGCGTGTGCCGGAGGCCTGTGCTCAGAGCTCGTTATCATGCACTCCAGGGCCATCTGGCGGAGCCGGGGAGAGCTTGGCGGGCTGCCTGGCGAGGAGGAGGGTCTTCTGCACGAGCGAGCGCGGGCGGGTCCCGGCCGGGTCCCGGGGTCCGTATCAGCCGATTGGGAGAGAAAGTTTGTCTGCGTCCTTTAGAGCTATTGCGGGGGGGAGAGGGG
>NW_026267218.1:316189-318573 GCF_000697945.3 Frankliniella occidentalis | reverse complement strand
GAGAGAGAGAGAGAGAGAGAGAGAGAGAGAGAGAGAGAGAGAGAGAGAGAGAGAGAGAGCGCTCGCCTTGAGGCTTCTCTTTAGGAGAGTGATTGAGAGTCGAGCACACTTGATACTGTGGGTGTACAGTGTGCGCGTGTGAGCGGTGAGGTGTCGGGGCGTTGGTAACTTTCACACCCCGAGGGTGCGATGTACGGTGCACAGACCGCTACGTCCGGCGATAAATTAATTAAAACGGCACCTCCGGGTGAAAGAAAACTCTGGTGCCCGAGTCCGTCCGTCCGTCCGTCCGTCCGTCCGTCCGTCCGTCCGTCCGTCCGTCCGTCCGTCCGTCCGTCCGTCCGTCTGTCCGTACGGCCGCTACCCGAGAGTGCAGTCGTGCGTGCAAAGTTGAGGACAACTTAAGTCGGTGTCGGTGGTGTACTGTACGCGGGGACTCTACTTGATATTTTCGCTCGTTTTCGTGACAAAACTATACAATGGGTGAGGGTGAGGGGGGTGGGGGTGGAGGTGGAGCGGGTGGGGTCCCGGTCCCGCGGCGCGCGCTGGCCTCTCGCCACCGGCCGCCACCACCGCACCACCACCGTCCCGTCGCAATAGTAGAGGAGGGAGCCCGAACTACAATAGCACCCACTCGGCATGCCGGCGTGCCGTGCCCTCCCCGGCGGGCCTTGGGGACGGAGACAGACAGACAGACAGACAGACAGACAGACAGACAGACAGACAGACAGACAGACAGACAGACAGACAGAGGCAGAAGCCCCTCTGTCGTTGAGCTGTACGTAGAGTGCTGCTCCGCGCCACCTCCAAAAACACTTCGCCAAATGCCAAGTTAATTAGTTTCTCGTACATTATATTTTCCGTCGAGAGAAGCAGACGAGCAGCAGCAGCAGAAGCTCTCGTCGCCGTGCCCGCCTCAGGCCCCGTTGGCGAGTCTCATTAAAAAGCAGCGCCTCATTTGACGTCGAGGGCTGTGCTGTGCGCCGCTGTGCGCAGCTGTGCGTTTGGCTGGGGAGGGCGGTGCAGCCCTGGGCGCACACCCTACTGCTCTCGGCGGCCTTCCTGGAATGATTGCAGTTTGCGAGGACGACGACGACGATTGCAGGCTGCGTGGCCAAACGAACAAATCATTTTTACAATTTTTTTTGTTGTCGTTTGTGTGACGCTGCTTCTGCTCTTTCTCCACGCAGCCATATTTCGTCATTTCCGGCGCCGCTCCAGCTGCGAGTAGCTCCAGCTGGGCGCCGCCAAACGAAGCGAATCATGACGTCTTGCTGTCCTTCCTCCTCTTGTCTGCGTCCCTCTCCTGAGCTACCTCTGCCTCCTGCTCCGTCCTCCGTCTCCCTCGTCCATTGCCACGCCCCTTCCCCTCCCCCTCCCCGCCCCTTCCCCGGCGCGCTGCACCAGCCTGCCCAGCCGGGTGGTGCGACTAACTGGAGGTGGCCGCCTGCGAGCGGTGGGGTAGGCAACCCGCACCGCTGCGCTGCGCTCGAGCTGCCGAACCGCCTACGCGCGGGTGCTCCATCTGTGTGTGTGTCTGTGTTTGAGCCTGTGTCTGTGTCTGTCTCTCCCCCCTCCCTCCCTCTTGTCGTTCTTCGTTACGTTCCCTTGTTCGCCGCCTCCTCTCCCCTCCCCCCTCTTGGAACAGCCGCCGCCGCTCTCCCGCACTTTGGTCACCCCCGGGGGGAGCGCGATGACCCTAAGGGGGAGGAGGGCGCGAGGAGTGAGTGGTAGTGGGGGACGGGGGGATGGAGTGGGTGGCCGTGGAGAGCGACTAGGCATCGGCTGGGGCTGCAGGGGCTGGGCTGCCGGGGGCGGCCGGGGCCGGGGGACGGCGACGAGTCTCTCGCAGTGCAAGAACCCTTATGAATTCGCTCGGTCGGTCTCGGGTGGAATCGACCCCCTCGCCCCCTCCGAGGGTCGGTGGGGGGGGGGGGGGGGGGGGGGGGGGGGGGGGGGGGGGGGACAGAGGGGGCGGCAACAGACAGAGCGGAGCGCCGCACACGTTGTGGAGCACTCGGCCGGCCGGCAGCGGCAGGGCAAAGAACAAACGGCGTTCCCTCCCTCCTCCCTCTAAAAAGATGCCATCAACATCATCGCAGAATTTTCGTTCCAGCTTCCCGATCCACATTAATGTTTCTCATCAGCTTTTTTTTTTTTTTAAAGAAAAAAGTTGCACACCACACTGACAGGCAGGAGGGGCAAGTGCTCTGTATCTATCGTGGTAAAAAAAACAACAACAACAACAGCCCCTCCCTCTGCGTTGAAATAAACCGGGATGAACAAGCAAGAATGTCAGCCATTATGACGACGGCCAAATTAGTGTCGAGCGACGCGACGCCCGGTGCCTCCATGAAAACAAGCCGCAGGGTGTCGCAAGGGGG
>NW_026267218.1:315306-316139 GCF_000697945.3 Frankliniella occidentalis | reverse complement strand
AGTAAATAAAGAAAGTTATCTAGGAATTTAATTTTGTCTTTTAAGTTCCATACGCTCATTGTCTTCCCTTGTAACTTGCTTTGGCTGCAGCTCAGATTTGAAGTTGAACTACCTCTGGGCGCGTCACTGTGTGCTCTGGGCCGAGCTGGAGTGCTGCTGGAGCCGTTAGGATCTGCTGGAGGAGGACGAACATTGCTCGCCTTCAGCCGCGTCGGTGTTGGTGCTGTCACTTGTGTGGCGCAGAAACGAATTTTGAAGTGCCAAATTCATCCGGAAAATTAGACATTTAAAGCAAAACAAAAACTAATAGAAAATTTAAATTGGAAGAAAGTAGATCATTTAAGGTAAAACCGTTGTAGTTTTTTTTTTTTTTTAAATACTCTTTGGAAAATGAAAACGTCTAGACCCAGAGGCGGAAGGAGGGTAGGGAAGGGGCGTCGCGGTGCTGTGCGGGTGGCGCGCTTGGCGAGTCGTGCGCTCCGTGCAGCCACGCGAGCCCGCGCCGCTTTTACGAGGGGGGCGTGGGCCGCCGCGATCGTGCGGCGCCGACGACAAACGAAGAGCCTCGTCTTCGTGCATGCATGTCAGTAGCCTCGGCGTCAGTCAGGCCCTCCCCATCCCAGTCATGGTGGGGCCGAGCAAACGCGCGGAGATTGCAAGAGGAGGAGGAGGAGGCGTTGAGGGAGGCGAGCCGGGTCAAGCGCTTGATGGTGGAGAGGCGGAACACGGACGTGATGTGAGCAAGTCTCTTGATGTGAGCGCCGTGCGGGTGGGCAGGCCTGCGGTGCACCGGCGCGTCGACGTTGCCAGCAGCCCCGCCCCGCCCCGCCCCG
>NW_026267218.1:308295-310716 GCF_000697945.3 Frankliniella occidentalis | reverse complement strand
CCCGCCCCGCCCCGCCCCGTGCCGTGCGCAGACAGAGTTAATTTAGGAGGGGAATTCGCATGGCCAGGGAGGCGGCGACGGCGCGCCGACGCAAAAACGAAGTGCCAAGTGGGTTCTGCTAGGGGAGGGGCTGCTGCTACCGGAACTTTCTCGCGTCCGAAAGAGAAAAAATAAAATGAAAATAAATTCCAGTGCCGTCAGACGAGACTGGAGTTGGAAGAGGGGGGTAGGGATGGCGTCGACATCTGCCTGTCTGGAAGGCGTGCACAACGCCAACATCGCCAAACTCATGGCATGACACCTACCCAAAGAGTGGGATCATTGCGTGCATAGTTAAAAAAGCTACCACGTATTTTCAGTAACGTTTCGGGTGTTAGGTGAAACCTGCAGACCTGCAGGTAAAATTAGAATTTAAAGAACTTATGAATAACTGTCTAACGATATTTTAGTCTAAAGTTTCCGTTTCGCACACGAAATAGAAGTATAAAAAATATACAAGGAAGACAAAGTCAGTATTTTCCCTTTATTTTTTCCTTTTCCCCAAACTCTGTTGGTGGAAAATCCGTTCAAGATGTAGACCGGGGGCGCGCTTGGGGGGTATATGGGATGAGCCAAGGGCGAAGTGGAGGGCGAGTCGAGTCGTCCGAGCGAGAGCCTCAATGCATGTAAATCCCCCCCGGGCAGGTGGGCTCCGGCCTCGGCTCCGGCCTCGGCTCCGGCCGGCAGGAGGCGCCGGGCTGCCCGGGGCCCGGGGGGGTGACGCCTCGCACCAGCAGCAGTACGATTCGAATTTACCGTCAGAGCCCCACCGCCCGCCTCGGCCCCGGCCCGGCGGCCCCGGCCCAGCTCCGGAGGAGCCCCGCGTCCTGCTGCTATTTTATTCATCTCTTTCTCCTGCTCACCCCCCTCCTCCTTCCCAACCAGCAACCAGCCTCACCGTTTCTCGCCCCGCGGCTCGCGAGGGAGGAAGGCGGAGGTTTCATATTGGGATTAAAGAAACACGTGGCGCTTGGCGTGTGCTGCAGTAATTTTTTTTTTAAGATCATTTTGAGGAGAGGATGGGGGGTACTTTTCTCTTCGTACATGGAGATTCCCGACGTTTCTCTTCTTTTTTTTACAGTCCCCATAGTTCAAAATAATAAGGACGATGAGTTCAAGGATAACATATACTGTACCCCCCACAACGCTGGAATTTGTGAGTGTGCGAGTGTAAGGGAGAGAAAGAGAGAGAAAGTGTGAGAGAGTGCGAGTGAGTGAGTGAGTGAGTGAGTGAGTGAGTGAGTGTGTGAGAGAGAGAGAGAGAGAGAGAGAGAGAGACACAAGGAGACAGAGAGAGAAAGAGAGACTTAGGTCCGATCCCGATCCTGCCATGGGTCCCCAGAGACGGCGTTATGGCCCCGCGCCGCCACACGTCCCAAACCCACGGGACGTTATGAGAGAGAGGCTCTCCTGGCTGGCCTCGCGGTCACCGTAGCCGCATGGTCGCCCTCACACCTCTCGCGATTATTATTTAGTTTCCTATTTTATTTCGCGTCTTCTTAATTGTGCTTCCTCTGCCCAGGTTAAGTACACACTTACTTACTAAAACCTCCATACATTTATGGATTACACACTACGTACTACGTCCTGCATTCTTGTCAAGTACACAGTTCCTCCTGCGTATACACGTAGGTAGGTATGCAGGGTCAGGTACCGCATTCAAGTACACACTTGGGTTCTCACAGCTTCGTGCGACTCCTATCCCAATTGAGCGGGGCGATGCGGTGCGGGGCCGGGTTATTAGAAACGGGTGCCGGGCGGGGACGGCGACCTCGCCGTAAAAATAGATGAAGTGACCGGGGCTGGAGTGTCAAGCGCAAGACGCCCCGTCTAAAACGCCTTCCTAAAAATACCCCGACCAGGAAGAAAAAGAAACAAAAAAATGAGAGAAAAACAAGAAGAGGTTACCGGCAGCACCCCTCTCTCCCCCTTCCCTACCCCCTGCCTGCCATCTCCCTTCAGTATGGAATGTGTGTCGCGCAGCGTGCACTTTCTTGAATTAGACATAGTTCGATAAGAGTGAGGACTAAAAAGTGTACCCGCTCCTTACGTTTACAATACGCTCGTGAAGTACCATTTTTGTAGCAGGAAGGTTTACAGGAAAATTTTCCTTGACGCAAGTTGTAAAATTACAATTTATGACCGTAAAAATACATGCAGTACGTATCGACTTCAAATCCACGGTCGAATAAAAAATGTGCTGACGTAAATTTACAACTTAAATTATAATTCGAGTTTACAAAATTTTTGTAAATTTACGACGATATTTTTCACAGAGCATACTGTTGGAGAACAAATCTGTAACCTAGCAAGCATTTTTACGATCGCTCTGTGCACGGATTATGGTCACTGTCTCTCAAGACAGAAAATCCTTCGGTATGA
>NW_026267218.1:307084-308245 GCF_000697945.3 Frankliniella occidentalis | reverse complement strand
GCCGCCCCTCGACATTATCACCGGGAGCGTCCTGGGCGGGCGCCGCGCCAGGGTGCACCTTGGTGCATCTCCTTACCTCCCTGAGGCATGGCTGGTGGCGTGGTGGACGTGCTAGTGGCGGGGCTGGTGGGCGGTGTCAAGTCAAGTAGGTTTTAATTGATCTACAGCGTCAATAGACCCGCACTTGTCGTGGTGGCGGGTTGCGGGGGATGAGGCGAGAGGTCACTGGCTTTGGACTGTGAACACGATAGGAGGGTGGGGTGGGGACGACGGGCATGAAGCAGCGCCTTTTGCGGGGAGACAAATGGCAGACCGGGGACCACGGGGGGGAGCAGGAGGGGGTTGCCGTTGAAGAGGCCCGTGTCTGGCTGCCGTGCTGGGCAAAGTAGGCCACTGTCCCCTCTCGGAACACCCCCGGGTCCCGCCCGGCCCGGCCCTTCACGGGCCCAGCCGGCAGCCCTTTCGTCCCGTCCTGCCCCCCCCCCCCCCCCCCCCCCCCCCCCCCCCCCCCCCCCCCCCCCCCCCCCCCCCCCCCCCCCCCCCCCCCCCCCCCGCCGGTTAGCCCTTGCTGCTCCCCTCCAGTGCGCACGCGCCCTCCCCGCGCCCTCCCGGCCGGCTCCGCCACCCCCTTCGCTTCTCCTGCATTTGTTTGGACCCCACGATCAATACCCCTCCCTGCCTCCCTCCCCGCCCCTCCCTCAAAGATTGCTCGCTAAAACTTGCCGCCCTCCGCGCCGCGCCGCGCCACGCCGCGCCACGCCACGCCGCGAACCGGGTACCACGACCCCCGAACACTCCCCCGCCAGGCCGACGGGACCACGCCGACCATCGCGTCGCGTCCCGTGGCAATGACATGCCACTATCACTACAACCAAAAGTGGTTGAATGCTGCAATTTACCCGCACTAGGCGACAAGTTTGCCCAAAACAAGATTAGTCTTGTTTTCCTCCACAACCCTCAACCAATCGCGTTATCTGAGAAGTTAATATTTGTTTCAATGGGGTAGACGACCTCCCCAACCCCCTCCCAGCACTACCACCCCCGCTCGGCTCCGTCCCGTCCCCGGGGGGAGCAGGGGCGGGACAAGGAAAAGTGCGTGGCAAAGCGAAAAGCCGGCCGGTCGCCCGGCCGTCGTCGCCCGTATCCCCGTAACCTCCCCCC
>NW_026267218.1:297546-298539 GCF_000697945.3 Frankliniella occidentalis | reverse complement strand
TTCAAGTTTACAAAAATTTGGAAATTTGCAACGATATTTTTCACAGTGAATAGAGCATGAGCTTATATGCTGTCGATGCAAGTTGCAATACGCGTGACTGACTGGTGTGACTATGGCTCTTGCAAGCAGGCGCCCGTCACACCGAGGCCGTCACGAGGAGGCCGTCACCCTCCGGCACACGCCCGCTATTGATTGACACGCTCGCTTACAATCATTGAGCCGGAGTGTAATTTTAGCCCTCCGCTTCCGCAGCGCCAGGCCACGCCTTCGTCCATGAGACACTGACAAAAACATCGTGTCGTTGTAAACTTACAACGTATTTTGTATTTTCGATTCACACGCTAAAATTCGTATAATGAAACTTCCGCTTTTTTAAAAATATTTTTTTGTGATTGTTTGGAATCGGGGTATGGTTAGTTATGAGCTACTCTCGATTTTTCTACCCCCATACTTCCCCCCGGCTGCCTGTCAACCGTCAACCCCCGTCCGCCTTCAGAGTGCGTGCGGTGACGGTGACTCCGGGTGACGTCGACACGCGAACAGCTAGTTATATCAGCTCTTCGCGAGAGATGCGTGGGAGATCTACGTTTTGTGATTGGCGTGTCCATGTTTTATGCACCTCCCTTTAAGCCCATCGTGGGAAGAGTGAGTCCAAAATTCAGCAAAATTTGTTTTCTTAAAGCAAGCGGTTGGTGTGTGCATGGCACTTGTCTAGTACAACAATCTATGGGCAAACTATCATCAATGAATTTTGATCGAAGAGTTTGAATGATGGGCGCGTTTTTCCCTCTCTCATACGGTGAGTGAGTGGAAACCCACCGTTTTTGGTGTCGCTCTCTATCTCATCCCCTTTCCCAGCACTTCCCTCGCCTCCGGCGTTGCTACAGCTAGCTCTGCATCCCCGACGAGTCGTTCGCACGACGTAAAAGAAGCTATGGAGGGAGATCCATGGCGGCGGTCAGTGGTGCTGTGCAGCCTGGACACCCCGCCCCG
>NW_026267218.1:293809-294836 GCF_000697945.3 Frankliniella occidentalis | reverse complement strand
CGCCCAAGTCCCCTTTTGTACCATCCCCAGCCCTTCACACACTCTGAATAGGTTTGCGCACATCTTTAAGGGATCGTCCAGAAAGTGTGTGACTTAATCTGTACGAGGGGAGTGAGGACGAGTTGGTAGCCCTGCACAGAAAGTACGTCCATTTTTTTTCTCAGAACCATTCGGCAAATTACGGAAGCTATGGGCGCCTGCGAGACTCGCGGTAGGCTACCCCGCAATACACACATGCACTGCACGCAAGACATTGCCTACCTACCAGGCGCTTTGAGAGCTTGCAGGGGCTACACCTGGCAGGGCAGGTCCCGGAAGACAGCGAATGACGGGCGTCCCTTGAGATCCCCTAGCTGATCCCTTACGAAAGGCAACAACAAAAAATCCGGGAGGTAAATATTTTTATCACACCACCATACTGGCTTTGATCAGAGAGCAGTTTGCGAAAAGAATGCGATGAACAAGGAAACGAAAGGGCCCCATGTCTGAGCAAAACGATGCCCGTTTTCTTGTTCCCTGCAAATTTTTCTTGAGTTCCGATTCACCCGGAATGGTTTACTGCCTCCCTCATGATTGGAGCAACATATTGGGTTCTCTCTTCTGGTCTGATCCCCGCCTACTCTCTACCCTTCTCTAGGGTTTTTTGGAAGCCCTGGAAAAAAATCCGGGAAATTTCAGGAAAATTTCTGAAAAAATATTGGAAAATTTCCCAGACTCTGAAAGTGTCCGTTATTTTCTGGACTTTTTTTTTGAATTTTTCGGAAATTTGCCGGGAAATTTTCGAAATTGCCAGGCCTACTACCCTTCTCTTGCGCTCTAGCTCCATCACTCTGCAGGGGTTTTGTAGGGCCGGGGGCGCCGCCGGGCGGGTGCGCTGGCGCCGCCGGCTGGCGCGGGAGAGCCCTTCAACGTGCTAGCTGCTCTCCAAGAAGTTCCTCATCATTGAGGACACGGCGCTCACGGCGCGTGCGTATGGGAGAGAGAGAGGGGGAAGAGAGAGGGAGGGGGGAGAGAGAGAGAGAGAGAG
>NW_026267218.1:292715-293263 GCF_000697945.3 Frankliniella occidentalis | reverse complement strand
GAGAGAGAGCGCGTGCTGTGGCCGTTCGGTTCGCAATGCCGTCGCGGGCAAGTCAGGGGCGCCGTGCGTTGTTTACGACCGGCGCCGGCGCCAATACACGCAAGAAGCATCAGCCAGAGAAACGAAACCCTTGGCGGCGGGTGGCGGGAAATACGAAATATCGGGGGTGGTGGACTCGTCCCTCGCGTCGTAGTGGTGTAAGAACCTCCCCACTGGTGGGCGCGCCCCGCTGCGCGGCTGTCGTGTCTGGAGTCCGCACCATTCCCCCCCGCCCTCTCTCTCTGTGTCCTGCTCTCTCGCTCTCTCTCTCCCGCCTATCTCTATCCCTCTCGGCCCCCCTCCCCGCCTTGATCCGGCCCGTAATCCAGGATTCAGTTCAAGACCTTCAGGACCCCTCTCTCTCTCCCGGTCCCGGGTCCCGTCTCGCCGTCGCCGCGGTCGCCGCAAGCAGCGCCAGCCCGCCGCTCTGTGACAAGGGTCGCCGTGCCGCCCGCGGCACTCCTCTCTCCCTCTCTCCCCCCCCCCCTCTCCCTCTCTCTTCCCTCCTC
>NW_026267218.1:284730-287845 GCF_000697945.3 Frankliniella occidentalis | reverse complement strand
ACAGGGCCAATTATCCCAGTCCGTGTCGTACCACACCCGAGGCGCCACCACCGAAAAATGAGGAGAGAGAGAGAGAGAGAGAGAGAGAAAGAGAGAGAGAGAGGGGGGGGCTTTCTTACCTACATTCCCAAGGCTTCGAGCGCCTAATTCATTCCTAATTACTGATTCATCCACGGGACCAAACAACGCAAAGTAACTTGCCCCTGGCCCACGCGACCATGTCGGAGGGGAAAAGGAGGGAGGGGAGGGGACGGGATGTTTGCTCATTTAGCATAACAAAGTCTGGCGGGAGCTGCTAAAACTCAAAGTGCCACGCCATGTAACAACATCTTTCCGCGTGGTACAGTGTAGCGCGCGGCACCAGAGTCGCTCGACGACGCGGTGGTGTCGACGCCGTCCTCCTCCTCGCCGCGCTCCTCCCGCACTCCCTGCTCTGCTCGTCTTGTCGTAGACCAGTGTCGTTTGGCGCGGCCCCTCTTCGCCCCTGATAAGCCTCTTCAAGAGTTGCCGGAGTGAAAAGTAAAGACGGACCTGAAAAGACCTGCGCGGGTAGGATCCCGTAGGATGGAAGGTCGACAAAAAAAAAGTTCCTGCTTTTTTTTTTCATTTTCTTCAGAAAACCGCGCGGTTTTTGAACCGAGCGATTAAAATTTGGAAGCCACACTGCTTTGTTGGCGGCCAGCATATCAAGCCGCGCACCTATACGGAGTGGTCGGTCGAGGGCAATGCCCTGTGCAGTAGTGGGTCCCGCGCCGTCGCCAAGGCAAGGGAACGGCGGCTAGGGAGCAGTGGCACGGCCCGAGGGGCGGGGGGTCTGTCACGCCGCAGTAACATTGTTGAAGCGTAATGGAGGACTGTCCCAACGGCCCCTTTTGCACCTGGGACCCACCTGTGCCTGGGAGCACCCCCGTCCCGGAGCAGCACGTCCTGGAGGATCTAACCAGCAGCGAAAGCAGGAGGGGGATCTGGTTGGCGCTGCTGAGGCTGATGCTGGATCGAAAACTCCACCAAACGCGAGGGGTCCCGAAATAGGTCACGTGTGGTGTAGTGGCTTGCGTCGTCCCTCTGTGCGTCCTGATGCCGCAGGGGGGTGGAGGGCGGCCGGTGTGGCCGTGGTGGCCGCGCTACGTCGCAGGGCGCGGTCACGGGCCACCACACTGATGACGGGCTTTCCCACCGGGGGCGGTGGGGGCGGCCGGGGGCGGCTGGAGGGCGGGCACCCTGGGGCTCGCCCTGGGACGTGCGAATGGGGCCCTTGAGGGCTACGCCGGCCACGCCCCACCCACGACCAGAGAAAGGCCCCTCCGAGGGGCCCTACCCTTCGAGCCAGCCGGCTATGGTTGCTCCGGGGGCTTTCTCCGGAGGCTATCCTATCCGCTGTCCGAGGAGCGGTCGGCTCGGCTGTCACGTGGGTGCCCGAGAGCATTCCGACAGCAGCATGGCCACAGCACGGGGGCGTGTGCTCCCAGCGAGCCCCAGTGCGAGAAACTCTCCTTCCTAGTCGCCGCACCGACCTGCTCTTGCACTGTCGTAGCCGTCGTAGCCTCTACGAAATTCAGTTCCGGCGGCTGAGGCACACCACCACAGTCCCTCAAAAACTAGTCTCCACTCACGACTCCACGCGCTACACCCTTATGCATTTCAGTGTTCATAAACATGCAGAAGTTTATACAGCCATGAGTATGCACAAATTTTACGCATAATTATGTACAAATTGTGCGCGAGCGTAATTATGCAAAAATATAGTTAAACAATAACATAATTATGCATAAAATTGTGCATAATGTAACGGCTGTATAAAATTCTGCATGTTTATGCACAACAGAATGACAACGAATAAGGATTTGATGTGCAGGAAGAATGTGCCTTTCTTGCAGGAAAATATTATACAATATTCGACAATATTGTATGATACTGCCCAAATAACAACTGCTCACGCAAACATCCTGAAGCTTACGGTGTCTCATTTTCGGCGAGTGTCTCTGTTCCTGAGGCGCATTAACAGAGTGCAGTGGGGTGCCGACGGCCGCTGCCGCCGCCGGGGCCCGGGCGAGCGCAGGTGGCGGGCGGATCCTGGCGCAGCTGGTTCCGGATCCAGGAGGAGGAAGGGGGTGGGGGGGCCTAACAGCGTTATTGTCGCCGTTGCCTGCCGATCGGCCGCCGGGGAGGCTTTCAGCGTCGTTCCGGAGGGCAGGGGGAGGGGGGGGGCACTGCTCCTCCGGGGCATGGCGGGGACCCCCTCCTACGTCTGCTTCCTCCATAATGCATATATATCGGGACACCTGTCTGCGTCCAGGAGGACCGCGCCGCCGTCGTCGTCGTTGTCCCCGCGCCCTCGCCGAGAGGCCGCCGCCTCACTCAGGACGTTGACGACGCGTAAGTCGTTAGATTTCCATAACGGCCATGTCGTCCAGCGGCGGCATCGCAGTGAACCCCGGCGGCGGCCGGACCGGCGGCCCCGCTACGCCACGCCACGCTCCCGTGCGGCGCGACAGCGAGGAGTATAGTGGAGCGGGAGTTACAAACGACGACGTGGACGCCGTAGTGTCGTTTCCACTTGTCGAGAACCTATAAAATGTAGGCATCACCATCAACCTCCGCGCGCCTCTAACTCTCCATAACTAACACAACAACAGCGCGATGTCAGCAACAATTCTACAACCAGGATAGGCTACTTCTTGCACTGCCGGTAGTATAGGGGAGCCAACTTACTCTTGCTACAATGAACGCGAGAAAGGACCCGAGCAAGCAGCCTCATTTGCCTCGCCGACGTCGACCTAATAATACAACAACAGGAGAACAACAAACTCTCCGCTGGCTTGTCTTACGCCCTCTGACGTGAGAAAAGGAAAGAGGGTGGGGGTGCGGGGGCGCTTGTGGCTCAACTTCCCCGACGGTGCCTTATTTGTCTCGATCCGAGCAGCGCGGTGAGTGGCAGCAGGCATGCGTGGCGTGGAGAGCGAGAGCGAGCGAGAGCGAGCGAGAGCGAGCGAGAGCGAGCGAGAGCGAGCGAGAGCTCCGCCGGGAGGTTTGCGTCGCTGGAGGTGAAAAGCAGAGAAAAGGGTGGTGTGGTGAAGGGAGAGACAGTGAGGGAGAGTGGGAGGGAGGGAGGGAG
>NW_026267218.1:284072-284680 GCF_000697945.3 Frankliniella occidentalis | reverse complement strand
CCCCCTCTCCCTCTCTCTTCCCTCCTCCCCGCCCCTGTCCCCCTTTTCCAATTTTTGTCACAGCAAGGGCCCTCGGCGCGCCATAGCCGTCCCTTTAACTGCAGTCAGCCCTCCTCTGCTATTGGTATGTCGATCATTCGTTTCGGAGCTGAATGACCGCCCTGTCATCTCCGTCCCGCCTTTCCATGGCCTGTTCGGAACGCCTTCATTGAACACGACGTCTCCGGAACGGCAGTCCTCGTGCCCCCACCCTGCCCGTGCACCCTCCCCCTGCGGGTCCTACCTGCCCGTGACCATCCTGCCCCCCCCCCCTACAGCTTCCCGAGTTGTCCCGTGTGCACCCCCTGGCCCCGAACACGTCCCACCCAGGCTCGCCTAACTCACGACGGCATACAACTGCGCCGCCTGCGCCCCCCCCCTCTCTCTCTCTCGCTCTCCTGCTCATCCCTCTCAAAGCGGGCGCGGCAGAGGGTCCCGTGATTTGCATTCGAAGGGCTGAGCAGCGATTGTCGTGTGTCCCTGTCGAGGTCCCTGCGTATCCCTTGATCCCGCCTCTCGTCCCGCATCCCTCCCTTCTCCCCCTCCCCTATTCTGCTCCCCTTCTGCTA
>NW_026267218.1:278048-280402 GCF_000697945.3 Frankliniella occidentalis | reverse complement strand
AAAAAAAAAAAAAGAAACATTGTACCAACGACGAGAGTTGCTCGGTTTGGTGATATCACTTTGAATCGCTACGGACCGGAAGTAGAGAGAGATTAGAGTCTGCGCAAAAATGTTCCCGTAGGGCTTGGGAAATTTTCATAACTTTCGAGAAATTTTCAAACTTTCGCGGAAATTTCCGGAAAATAACGTAAGACTTCCAAAGTCAGGGAAATTTTCCATTTTTTCACGAAAATTTTCCTGGAATTTTCCGGCGAGTACCCGCAGCAGTCTCATGTTATACGTCAATCAAGAGCAGTAGTAAAGATACCCCCCTGTCACCCGACGCCATCTTGTTTCCCCAATGTCACCCAGGTGACAAAAGGGCCAGCGCGAGTGGGGGGTAACTTTTTGGTGTGTAACCCAACCTAATTTTTTTGAAGAGGGTATTTTGTTTTTTGTGCGTAACCCAAACCTAATTTTTTTTTAAAGGGTATCTTTTGAGCGCTTAACCCAAACCTAATTTTTTAAAAAGGGTATCTGAGCGTCTAACTTAAAGGGGGGCGTGTCGCGGGGGAGGCGTCGCGTGGCATCGTTATCCTGACAGGGATGTGAGTGGATCCTCCACTCCTCCCTCCCTCCCTCCCTCCCTCCCTCCCTCCTTTGCCTGGCCGCCAGATGATATACTCGGAACAGACGTCCTTGTTAGCACGACCGAGGAGACCTCGAGGAGTATCGAGTTGGGATTAGCCAAGTTGTTAATCGTAACGAGCTGCCTGCTCCACCAGCCGGGCCAGAGGACGCCTCGGTCCAGCAGCGCCGGCTTAGGGGTCGTTCCAATACTACGTGACTTTTCTTTTTAGGGGAAGGGGGATAAAAATATTATGGGCTCTCAAAAGGATCAGGGCCATCATTGGAGTCCAAGAAGACCTCATGATATTTGTGCCCCACGGGGTAAAAATATCATAGGGTCTCCTTAAACTCCTACGATCAACTCTGATTCTTTTGGGACCCCATAATAATTGTACCCCGCGGGGTAAAAATATCATGGATCTTTCTTGGAGTCCAATGACTGTCCTGATCCGTTTGGGATAACCTATATCATATTTGGACCCCCCTCCCCAATTTTCCACGTGATTTTCTGCGAACAACAGAGCGGCGGCTGGCAGCATAACACTCTGCGGATCTAGCGGATCACTAAAACTGCGCCGTGTAGACAGAATCCCATTTGGGCAGAGCCACCCTCGTGTGGCGATGGGGGTAAACGTATTAGAGCGTGTTTCTAGCGAGGCGCGAAGGGCGTAGGCAAAGCGAGGGAGGGAGGGGGGGGGGCAGGCCTCCGGGGCAAAGCCCCGCGAAACCAGATAGAGGATCACAGAGTGTTTGCCAGCTGACACCTCTCCGAGTGTGTAAATGGTTTCCCCCACATATTAATTCGCGCACAAACAAACAGCAAAAAAAAAGTCTCTTTTTAAAAACAACAATTTTTCTCATCGTAGACTTGAGTTTAATTATATAAACCGGCACACTAGAACTTCTAAAATTTGTTTTAAAACTTTCAAGAAAAAACTGAAACTGATCCTCGTGGAAAACGACACGATTTAGCATAGCAATATATTTTATTTTATTTTTCAAAATGGATTATGGTCAAGTTTTCCACACTGAACGGTTGGCAGCGGTTGCGCCCTCTAGTTGCCACGGCGGCGCATTCCTCGCACAGAATGCCGTACAATGTCTCGTTTGCATACGGGCGTCCGAAACACAAAAGCGGTGTGGCGCTGCTCGGGTCGTGCCGGCTCAAGCATTTCCCGTTTCGCGGTCCCTCACAGTCTGCTGCTGCTGCTTATTAGTGCGAGCCACTTGCTGCGGCTCTGTCTAGAGGCTCCCGCCGACCAGGCTGAGCGCTCGCGGCGCGGCGTGTGCTGCATCATTGCGCCGGAGCGTTCAAAAAAACCGCCAAGGAGAACGAGGAGAAATGCTGTTGTTGGCACCTCCACTGAGCGAGCCGTTGTTGTTGTACCACTGCATACTGTATCATTCAATTAATATCTCGATTTAGGTGCAAGTGCACTCAGAGTAAATTTTTAAAGTGCTTTTTAAAAGGTGCAAAAATATACCGTATAAAAAGAATAAAAAAACTACCTCTGACGGCAAGTCGCGTCCGCGTCAGCGGCAGGTACAGAGCACATGTAGTGTTTTTTGATGTGTGTGTGTATGTGTGTGTGTGTTCCCCAAAGCTAGTGATCCATTATCGTGATCCATCTTCAGCTCACACTCTAAGCATGACTATAATGACCCTATCCTGCACACTATACTGTACGGGTGCGGCAGAGCTAGGACTCGCCGCATGCAAGTGTGTCTCGCGCACGCCAAAAAAA
>NW_026267218.1:270418-274023 GCF_000697945.3 Frankliniella occidentalis | reverse complement strand
GGGTCATATTTGCTGAACTCCTTGATGATGTACTGATCATCTGATCCCCTCAGCATTTGCATGTCGCAGAAAGCATACGACATGGCGAAGTCGATCGGATGAAACCGAGGGCGGGGCACAGAGAATAAGCAAGAAGGCCAAGCCATGATGTGCAAACCAGAAGACGAACCGAAGGAATGACTGATGGGCGCGAGAGCCCTTCTTTTATACGTGCGTTCCGCCGCTCGAGGCGCAACCTATCGGCATGTGTCGGAAATAATAATATTGAACGTGTCTCAACGTGTGTTTGACATCCACGCGCCTGCCGCGCCTGCCGCGCCGAGCGCCTGCCGCGCCGCAACCTGCCCGCACGGCTGCTGACTGGGTTGCCTACCTGCCAGTGGACCTCGAGCGCGTAGCGTCCGCTCGGCTCGGCTCGACTCGGCTCAGCTCGCTCACGGGGTGCAGGGAGTGCGGCCAGAGGCTCTAGACCCAGGGTGAGCACCTCGTGGTCTTCACCCTGGTCCCGCACATGAAGGCCCTGGCGGTGGAGGGATCGTAGCCATGCCTTGGCTGTGTGCACGGCGAGGAGGGAGGGGAGCGCGGTCCCCCTGACCCAAGCCAGCCGGCAACAGGGCTCCGCCCGGCAGTCGGCGCGATGCTCGGCGGGCAGTCGCGGGGGTGAGGCGGGGGAGGGGAAGGGTTCTCGCGGGGAGCGCGGGGGTTGGAGGGGAGCGCGGCTCGGCTGGCGGGCGAGACAGCCGGCGCGGCTCGTCATTGTTCTTCTGAGTCTGGTATCGTGCGGACGCCAGAGAGCTTGTGACCTTCTGTGTGTTTGCCGCTGCCGCTTGCCATGGATTTGATCAGAGAGTACGCCAGCTCCTCGTCGAGCAGCGACAGCGAGTCTTCGACCAGCTCTTCGTCGACCAGCTCCTCTTCGACGTCATCATGCTCCACCTGCTTGAATTCAAGCTCCAGCACATCGTCAAGCGCGACATCGAGCTCGCCTGTGGGGAGAAGCTTCAGCGGGGATACGATCTGCCTCGACCACAGTTCGCTGGTGCGCGAAATCGACGCCATGGACGTAAGTACCTCAAATGCTTGTGTGAGGACACTGTTTTGCGAATGAATTTGAATAAAAAAACCAATGTCCTCAAAAACAGTTCTATGTCGAGACAATGTTCAAAATGCGATGTAAGCCACGGTAATACGTTACCGTGTGGCTCTCTCTAAGATCTCTCTCCGCGAAAAGAACACGAAACGACATAGAGCTGTTTTATTTCAGTCGATCATCAACCGCGTAGCCGCCCAATGCGGCACGACTCGCGACGTTTTGCTGCCCAATGCAGCCGGTTTGTATTTTAAAGGGTGAGTCCAATGTGTGCTTAAGCGAGAAATCGCTCTGTCCTTCCCTGTATTTTAAAGTGCACTCGGCATGATTTGCCTTGCTGCAGCTGTAAATATCACGCTTGCATGCTTTTGAGGTTAAAACGTGTTGAATCTTGTCTGACGCGGCGGCCGCGCGGCGGCCGCACCGTGAGACGCGGGTAGGGCCGCGGGCGCGGGGAGAGGAGGAAGGGGTTCGTCGCCAGTCGTCGCCAGGCGCTGGCTCAGACAGGCGAGGGGCGGGTGGAGGGGGAAGGCTGTTTGCCGCGCGCTGTGCTGTTGCTACGCCAGGGACCGTCCGTCAGCAGGGGGCGAGTGTAAATTCGTGGCTACGCGTGCATGCGTGTGTGCGGTGTGTGCGTGTGTGTGCGTGTGCGCGCACACAGGGCTTGAGGGAAACAGCAAAACTATCACGCCCGCCAGGCCGCCAGCCCCCTGGCCCAGGTCGGGGAAGAAGAAGTCCGCGAGAAGCAGCCGGCATGCCGCCAGGTCGCGGACTAGGTCCGGACCAGGCCGGGGCAGAACTTCGACAGCAATGTTGAACCAGGGGCAGGGCCAGGAGCCTAGTGTGGGAGGGGAGGGGGAGGAGAGTGGCGTCAAGACAACCGCAGGGGCGCGCACCTCGAGAAGCTTACAGGCGCACGGGGCTTCAGCTCAGGGGCGAGGGGTAGGCAAATGCCGTGATTAATAGGTGTTTAATAGGTGTTTGTGACTACTCTTTTTCAGTCGGTCAGCTGGGAGGCCCCATTGTTGGCGGGCACCCCCGACAAGGCTGCGCAGTGCATGAGAGAGGATGCGGTGACTGTCAGCGCCCGCGAGCTTTCGTTCGGGACGGACGCGCAGGATGGCGTAAGTTACCCCGTTTTTTTTTCTCTATCGTTCAACACAGCACTTGTGTACTGTGCTCTTACATGCGCATTTCTTGTTACAGTTCGAAGTGGAGAATTTCTGTGAAAACTCACTGGATATGCCAGTTTTGGAGTGCTTGAACAAGACTTTATTTGCTGAGGAGGAAGTGATGGCGGACGAGCCGGTGCCTGAGGTGGAGCCGGTGGCTGAGGTGGAGCACGAGCCTGAGGTGGAGCACGAGCCTGAGGTGGTGCTGATAGAGGAGGGTGCGGAGGAAGTTGATGTCGCCATACCGTAAGTTTAAATTATCCACACACACAGACAAACTTTTTTTGATCTACGCATCCATCTTATATTTTTGTTTGTTTTCAGTGAGGAAGTGTTCAAAAGAAAAAGAACGAGGGCAAGGAGACCCCCCACTCCAGCAGCAAGGCCTGCTGTGGCCCAAAAGGCAGGGCCTTCATATGTTCAATCCTTGAAGCAGCATCCTATGGGGAAGGTCCCTGACCCCGTGTTCCATTTACCACCACCCCAGCCCCACCAAGCACTATTGGTTGTAAGTGAAAGGACAACACAAGACTTTTATGAATAACAAATTTAAAAAAAATGCTCTACTCATGTTTTTTTCTTTGTTTAAGGATAACGTGGATATGAGGGATGTGCTAAACGCCAAGCGGGCTCGTAGAGCACAAGAAGAAGGGAAGAACAAGCGACAAAAGAAGGAGTGATGTTATTTTTTTGTATTCTCCTTTTTTATTTTTTTCTCTCTGCACATTTTTTTTGTCTATTTCATTTGTGCTCTACTGAATATTTTGTACTCTATTTTGTTTATACTAAAACTTTTTCATTGAAGAGCATACCACATTATGTCTTTGTTATTTCAATCATCCTTTTATTTTCGTTGAATCAGATTTTTTTAAAGCAATCATAGTTGAAATTTTTTTTTGAGTGTGACATTTTAAGTCAAAGAATTTATATGTTTCATTGTCAGCGAGTAACTTTAAAGAAACTATCTTAAAAACTAGAGAAAGAAACTTAAAACTATTGTGAGAAAACAGAATTTTACTTAGAAATATTCTCAGGCTTAATCAAGGCGTTCATGTTTAATCCAGTTGGAATCGTTGCTGAACTTCGATAAAGTTGTGTCATGAGAACTAATGAAGTAGGTATGTCGCATCACTAAGACTAAGAAAATCTAATTTGGAATGATATTCCATTTTTAAATCTATTCTAAGTAGAAAAGAAAAACAAAAGAAAGTTAGTTGCCTTGTGACTTCTTTTAGCTTGATGTCAACGGCTTTTGACTCGGAAAAGTTTTATCTTTGAGTATCACTAAAGTAAATGCCTCCCACTAATGAGGCTATGCATACCTATTTTAGAATGCTATTCCA
>NW_026267218.1:263745-268812 GCF_000697945.3 Frankliniella occidentalis | reverse complement strand
CTCCCACCGCCATGGACTCCAAGTTGTTGGAGATCCTGGACGAGTGGGAGGAGGGAATGTTTATGTTCCCTGAGCTGCTCGCAGAAGCGTACACCACGTTTCTCGGGCAGCTCATCAGCTCGTCCGCGGCAGAGCGGCGTGACCCTCGTGTCATTCCTTTCCTGCTCGCCGGCTACCTGGCCTACCTCAAGGACCAGAAGGGGGCGGACCCACATGCCGCACTGACCTACCGCATGGCCTTGGCCATGGTCGGGTGTGGTTCAAACGTGACACCCTATCCAGCCGCTCCACCAACAAGACCCAGTACGCCTCCAGCGACGGCCGCCTTGCCACGCCCATCCACGCAACCGGCCAAGGCCGCCAAGTCACAGGCTGACACACCCCCGGCACGGCCTGCCACGCCAGATTTTTGGCCTTTGACGCCATCTCAGCCCTTTACGCCCCCTGCAGAGCTTTCCTCGCCATCTAGACCCCAAAGGCTTCGGTCACTCTCCCCTCAACCAGCCCCCTCGAAACCCCGGTCTCCCTCGCCAGAGGTCGCCAAGCGACCCAGGGAGGAGGAGGAGGAAGAGGTGGCAGAGGAAGACAGGCCTACCTTAGAGGTCCTTCAGACAAGGGAGAGGGTACTCAAGCGGTTTAAAGATACAAGGTTCCGCGAGGAAGTGATTCAAATTAAAGGATTAGGTGGGTCATTGCCCTCTGAACAACTTATGATCGATATGTTTGACACGATTCTCAAGCGGCAGCGTGAGGCTACGCATGCAAAAGATGACGACAGAGTTATTTTGGAAATTCAACCCTCAGAGGATACACAAAACCCTCTGTGGTTTTCGATGAGACGTGCCGATCAATTTTCAGGTCAAGTCATTATTGACAAATTGTCTCGTGTTTTGAACAGCAACCAAAATTTTATTTCCTCAGAAGGTACGCTGACAGTCAGCTACATTCACATTCCGATTCCTGAGGCAGGAGGTCGTCGCACCAAACGAGTCCCCAATGAGACCATTGCTCAATGGCTTGTGCGATTCATCGACTCGTCGACCATTTGGTCTCCAGACAACACGGACGACAACATGTGCCTCGCTCGTTGCGTGGCCGTGGCCATGGCGCGGGGATCAATGCACCGCCAAGCTTTCTATAAAATGAAGCAGCGTGATTCGAACCCTCAGAGAGAGAAAGCTGAGAAGTTGTGCGAATTAGCACACATTGATCCCCAGAAAGAATGTGGCTTAGATGAGGTACGCCAGCTCCAAGACGCACTTCCCGATATACGTCTTAGTGTTTTCACTGACAAAAAGGGACAAACGTGTGTTTTCAAAGGAGAGTATAGCGCTGGTCGTAAAAATGTTTATCTTCTCCTGCATGACAAACACTTTTATGCTATCTTTTCCCCATGCCAGGCGTTTGAGTACAGGTATGAGTGCGTCAAGTGTGTTGCTTTTTACAACAATCAACAAGACCACAAATGTGAAGGAGTATGCTGGCGTTGTTTCGGTTCTGACGACCACTCTGACCCTACACTCCAATTGCGCCGCTGTGAAGACTGTGGTCACCAGTTTGCAGGTGATGCCTGTTATGACTATCATAGGACAGTCAAACTTGTCAACAGTGACATGACCAAGTGCCAGACTTTTCGATTCTGCACAAAGTGTAAGAAAAGTTTCTCTTTGAAACGGGGGTTAGTTCACGTTTGTGGCACTGTCTACTGTAAATACTGTAAAAATAATGTCAAGGAAAACCATTTGTGTTTCATGACAAACTGGTCAGAAAAGGAGTTAAAGAAGGGGTGGCGCCGGGTTTCTATTTGGTATGATTTAGAATCGACACAATGTGATTCACTTGATGACAATGACAACATCTTTGAACATAAACCTAATCTTCTGGTGTCCCAGGCGGTTTGTGATACATGTGCACACGTGTCGCAAAATGATCACTTCTGCACAACATGTCAAACTCGCCAGCACATTTTTCACAACATGGATGATAAAAACATAAACGTTGTGGGACAGTTTATCGACTATCTACAGTCCTTCCCAGCAAAGGTTGAGCTCTTGATTACAGCACATAACGCAAAGTCGTATGACTCAGTGTTCCTTTTGCAGGAAATGATAAAGAGACAGTTAAAGCCTGAACTTGTCCTCCAAGGGTCAAAAATTATCAGCATGACTCTGGGTAACTGGAAGTTTATTGATTCCTTAATGTTTTTAACTATGCCCCTCTCTGCTATGCCGAAAAGTTTTGGATTCGAAGAGCTCAAAAAGGGTTATTGGCCCTTCTTGGCCTGTAAACCAGAGTTTTACAATTATGAGGGACCGTTACTTGACCGCGAGCTCTATTGTGTCTCAGGAATGAGGGGTAAAGCAGCTGATGAATTCAATCGCTGGTACGATGAAAAAGTCAAAAACAATTACGTTTTTAACTTCAGGAGGGAATTTGTCGAATATTGCATATCAGACACTACTATACTACGTCTTGCTTGCCAGGCCTTCCGCAAACTCTTTGCAGAACATGCAGGTTTTGACCCTATGGTCCAGTGTATAACTTTAAGCAGCGCATGTATGGCTGCATTTCGAAGAAATTTTCTTCAAAAGGACACTATTGGGATTGTTCCTCCCGGAGGGTACCATGGGCGGGGAAAACAGAGCCACATAGCTTTGAAATGGCTAGATTATGAATCTCACAAATTGGGCAGAGTCATTAAAACGATCTATACAGACCGTGAAGTCTCTATCATGGGGCGGCGAGTAGACGGATATGTGGAAATTCCAAAGAGAAATGGCACTCTAGAGAAACGTATATACCAATTTCACGGCGATTATTGGCACCAATGCCCTATACACTTTCCTCCTGGTCCTGAGTGTGGAGAGAATCGCCTAGAACAAACCCGCAGACTGACTGAAATGTTCAGAGAGGCAGGTTACACAGTCATTGAGAAATGGGAGTGTCAGTTTAACTCAGACCTTCAGAACGACGCTGACACTCAAGCCTACTTCAACACACATCCTACAGTGCGAGTGCCTCCTCTCTCCCTTCGCGATACTCTCGCGGGCGGGCGCACCAGTGCATTACGCTGGTATCATGAAGCGGATATTAAGAATGGGGAAAAAATAAAGATGGCTGATGTTATTTCAGAATATCCTAATGCTAATCTTCGTGGGAAATATCCCTACGGCCATCCCCAAATATTTCTCGAGGGAGATCCTGACATGCCTTCCGTAGACGAATGGAATGGGATGGTAAAATGTACCATTCTGCCACCACGAGACCTTTTCCTACCAGTTCTGTGGTACAAGGCAAATGGGAAGCTCCTGTTTCCATTGTGTCGCACTTGCGTTGAGGAAGAGAGCAAGGAAGTGTGCAAGCACGACGACCCCACACTACGCCAGTTGACCGGAAGCTGGTGTTCTCCGGAGCTACAGCTTGCTATCAAGGAAAAGGGTTATAAACTCATAGCTGTCCATGAGGTTTTGTTGTACCCTGGGACAATGGAATTTGACCCAAAATCGGGTAAGGATGGACTCCTTTCAGCTTACGTGAGGTGTTTCATGGCTTTAAAAATTGAAGCCAGTGGCTGGCCTCCTAACTGCACGACAGATGAGGAGAAAAAAGAGTTTGTTGCTGACGTTCTCAAACATGATGGCATCACTATCAACCCCGAAAACATGATATACAGGCCAGCTCTTAGGGTTCTAAGCAAGCTTATTTTGAACAGCTTCTGGGGAAAGTTTGGAGAAAGGACTTTGCGCCCTAAGACAGAGCTTATATATGATTACTCAGAGCTTATCAGAATTGTCTTGGATCCCACTAGGAAAGTACGAGCGATTGTACCTCAAGGGGAGACCTGTCTTCAGGTCAATTGGATCCCCATAGAGGATACGGAAGTGTCTCTTCCAACCTCCTCCCTCCTCCATGCAGCGTTTACTACCTGCTTCGGACGTCTACAACTTTACAAATACCTAGACATCGTGGGGAAGAGGGCCCTGTACCACGACACAGACAGCGTATGTTACATAAGCCGCCCTAACGAGCCTGATCTAACCGTGGGTACACACTTAGGAGATTTAACTGACCAAATAGAAGAAGAGTACGGCCCAGGATCCTTTATTACTCATTTTTGCGCCGGCGGCCCTAAGAATTATGGTTACATCGTGGCGGTAGGGGGTGACCATTCAAACACTAAGGTCTGCATTAAGGTGAGGGGGATAAGTATAAATAAGTCCTGTGATCACTTGGTCACCTTTGACAACCTAAAAGCGATGGTGATGGGGGAAAAAGAAAATGTCGTGGTCCCCATTCCACGCCAAATCGCTAGACTTTCCTCGTGGAAAATTGTCACTCGTCCAAGCAGCAAAAACTGGAAAGCTGTAAATACAAAGCGGCGCCGGGTGGGCGTCGAACTCACAGTACCTCTCGGTTACAATGCCTGGGGCGATGACGCCGACGAGGAGACACTAGAAAGAATGGACGACTTGTACACGGCCTAAAAAAAAACGTATTACACACATGCGCAGGGGAGGAGCAGGCTGGCCCTATAAAAGAGAGACGGGCACACAGTTAGTCATCAGTCTTGACGATGGAGTTGAGGTTTCAGCATCCCTGTACTGCCCTAGTGGTAGGTGGGACGGGAAGTGGGAAAACCCATTTCACAAAACGTTTAATTGAGAACAGAGCTGAAATGTTTAATGTTACACTTGAACAAATCATTTTTTATTACTCAGAGTGGCAGCCTCTCTACGAGGACCTGCGGGGCAAACACTCAGTGGATTTCAGACAAGAACTTCCCCTCCTCGAGGATCATCCCCCTGGCCAAGGGCCTAAGTTGATCGTCATTGACGATTTTATGGATGAAATAAAATCACACCACGAGGAAATCCTTAAGTTTTTCATCAAGGGCAGTCATCATCGAAATTTATCCATTTTCTTTTTAAGTCAGTGTCTCTATCCTGACGGCCTAAGACAGATCAGCCTGAACTCTCACTATATAATTCTCTTTAAAACCAGTCGAGATCTCGCTCAGATACGAACGTTCTGCATGCAAGTTGATCCTACACATTTTCGCGCTCTCCT
>NW_026267218.1:262350-263695 GCF_000697945.3 Frankliniella occidentalis | reverse complement strand
ATTGAGAACAGAGCTGAAATGTTTAATGTTACACTTGAACAAATCATTTTTTATTACTCAGAGTGGCAGCCTCTATACGAGGACCTGCGAAGCAAACACTCAGTGGATTTCAGACAAGAACTCCCCCTCCTCGAGGATCACCCCCCTGGCCAAGGGCCTAAGCTGATCGTCATTGACGATTTTATGGATGAAATAAAATCACATCACAAAGAAATCCTTAAGTTTTTCATTAAGGGTAGTCATCATCGAAATTTATCAATTTTCTTTTTAAGTCAGTGTCTCTATCCTGACGGCCTAAGACAGATCAGCCTAAACTCTCACTATATAATTCTCTTTAAAACCAGTCGAGATCTCGCCCAAATACGAACGTTTTGCATGCAAGTAGATCCTACACATTTTCGCGCTCTCCTGGAGGCCTATCATGATGCTACAAAAGCTGGCTTTACATACATCTTGTTTGATTTCAAACCAAAACAACAAGAACACTTGCGCATGCGCACATCGATTTTTCCTGGCGAGTCCACGGCCGTGTACATACCCAAAGGAAAGTATAAAAGAGAGATGGATCACTCATTAGTTCATTAGCACACGATGGCTCCTCGCGTGAAGACGCACAAAGCGGTACTTCAGGTTCTGCAGGCTGCCAAGCCGAAGCTACGTAAAGCTATCCTCGAAAACTCTGACAGGGCACTTGTCTATTCGATCTGTGAGATCTGCGATAATCTTCTGAGTGGTAACATTCGACTCACTTCTAGTCAGAGGGCCAAACTCAAAAGATACCGCTCCCAGATCCGCCGTCTGGCCCAAAAGGGCGAGGGGTGGAAATCAAAAAAGCAAGTTCTTCAGACAGGCGGGTCTTTCCTACCGCTTTTACTGTCAACAGTAGCATCCGTTCTCCCTAGTCTTTTTAAATGAATCACGTTAAAAAAATGATCCTCGTGCCACACGAGACTGTGGCCAGGATGAATGACACAACACCATCAGCCATTCAAACTCAATCAAGCTCACTTGACTCAGAGATGGAAAAGATTATGCGTGATAAAAAATATGCTGACGATTCTGAGAAGTGGAAAGTTTATAATCAGGTTTTGCAAAGGTATTTACATTTTACAAAAGAGCGCACAAAGCCTCTACAGATTTCTCTCGAGGGAATCACACAGGAGGAGGAGGATGACGATGAAAGCGGTGCGTTGCTACGGCGACAACTCTCTGCAGCGCTGCCAAAAACATATAAAGCCCATGCACTCAGAATATTTGATTATTTAAAACAAGCGGACTCGAAAATCACATGGGATTCTGCGGGAACCGTCTCGATTAACAGTAAACCTGTTCCGAACTCAAATAT
>NW_026267218.1:257043-258156 GCF_000697945.3 Frankliniella occidentalis | reverse complement strand
CACGCCCCGCTCCGACCCAAGCTTTGCCTCGCCATCACGCAAAAATTATGATTCCCTGCACCGCGCGGCGACATTCACTACAACTATCGCACATTTTATCTTCCGGTACTAGAGTCTATCCCGCTCTCTCACTCTATTCTCTGCTCTCTCCGTCTCTCCTGCCGCACCGCACCGTTGTCGCCGTGCGTCTCTCTCTCTCTATCTCGCTCTCTCCGGGTGCGGCTGTCTCGCTCCCATAGTCTTTCCGCTCTCAGGAAAACCATTATATCTTTGAGCATACAAGCTGCTGTGCTATCCTGTGTTGCTGCTTTGCCCCAAACTTACTGCCCTCTGTCTGTCTCTCTTGTTCGCCCCCCCCCCTTTTCTCTGACTCTCTCTTCTCTCTCTCGCTCTCTCTTTCTCTCTCTCTCTCACACACACACACACACGCGCGCGCGCGCGTCCGGCCGCTGATATCTCAAGGCGCGGGGCGGGTCGCGTTGCAGAGAGGAGGGGCGGTGTAAGATATGCCCATAAAAGGTGTGTCTGTTTAATTAACTCTCGCATCCCTCCCTCTCTCTCTCTCTTGCTCTTTCCCTCCCACTCTCTCACTCCTGCACTCCACTCCCGCGCTCTTCCCTTGTCTCGTGGCTTTCCGTCCGCACTCCATCTCACTGCAAGGCAAAGTGATCATCCCCCCGAACCCCAGTGCTGGTGGTGTACACACATACATATATATATATATTGCTCACCGCACTAAAGTCCGACAAGCTTCACCCCACCTGCTGGCGCCGTCTGAGATCGAGCGCTTTAGCGGCCCTCATTCCCTCATTCGGCTTTTGTGTATGTGTGTGTGTGTGTGTGTGTGTGTGTGTGTGTCTTTGTGAGTGGAGAGAGTGAGCGACGTAGAGATATACCTTCCTTCGAGGTGGTGTCGAATAGGAGAGACAGACAGACAGACAGACAGACAGACAGACAGACAGACAGACAGACAGACAGACAGACAGACAGACAGACAGAGCACGTGGATGGACGAGCGCACACATGAGAGGGGTCGGCGTGGGAGAGAGATACCAGGGCTCAGGTTGGCCAACAACAGACACGAAGGTGGAAGGCGGAGGGGTGGGGTGGGAG
>NW_026267218.1:255657-256663 GCF_000697945.3 Frankliniella occidentalis | reverse complement strand
AGTACGGCGCTACGCGGCGGAGCGGCGCGCGGCGGCTGAGCTGAAGGTCGCGGGGAGGGAGGCGTGGCGCGGGGCGTGGGGCGCGGGGCGGCGCGAGGTAGGTCGGCCCGGCGGGGAGGGGAGGAGGGGCGCTACGCCCTGCCACGCTACCGCATCGATCAGCTGATTCAGGCTCCGGGGGGCCTGCGCTCCGGCCGGTGGGAGGGGGAGGGGGAGGGGGAGGAGATCCCTTGAAGCAGCTCGCAGCAGTCTAACTCAAGTCCTAATCAGCACAAAGCAAGGAGCAGGCACTCCGACCACACATACGTACAGTTTGTACAGAGTCAACCAACCAAACGCACCACACACCGGGCGTGCCAGCCGGCTCCCCGCCGTGGCGCCCCGGCCCCCCGCCTCCTGGCGGGCACCCATGCGGGCGAGGGGGGCAGTGGGGCTACCTCCCAGCGGGATGCGCGGCGCCGGGGCAGCTCAGACCCCCACCAGCTTAACCTCGGTTTTGCAATTCTAACACTGCGAACCCTCCATGTTTCCTCGTACGTTTGATTTCTGTTAGTAGTTCGCAGCATTGAGGAGGGGCTGAACGGGGGCGGGCTGCTCAACAAAGCAGCAGCAGCAGCAGCAGCAGCGGGGGGCGGCCTAGTGTCGTCGGTGACGTCCTCCTCGAGGTGGAGAGCGCCAACGACGCGGAGGAGGTTTCGTGTGAAATGGAATTCCCCTGCCGTACATCAGCGGATACCCGAGGCCGCGCGGAGCGGGCGGGTGGGGGTGTCGCGCACACCTCCTCCACCTGGCTGTGGCGCTCTGCTGGGGGACACGCGGTGTCACCCCCGAAGCGCCCGCCTCGCCGTGCCAGCATCCGGTTGGCCAAAGTCAAGGAAGCGGCGGCAGCAGCGGCGGCGGTGGTGGCGGCGGAGGCCCGGCCGGCTTTTCGCTCGTGTACATATAAAGCTGTGTTTGCGAGATATCAGCCGTGTTACAAACACACCCGGGGTACGGGGGAGGGGGG
>NW_026267218.1:249662-254467 GCF_000697945.3 Frankliniella occidentalis | reverse complement strand
GGGCGGGGGCGGGGACGGCGATGGCAGAGCAGCAGAGGGATCTCCCTGACGGACACCTTGATCCAGCCCGCTACCGGGGATGCCAACGGGGACCAAGCCACGGGGACCCTCGACCCTCCCCGCGCACTGCCTCCCCTCCTCCCTCCCGGTACCCCTTCGTAGACAAACCAGAGCCGCCACCTCGCTCCCGACGTGACCACATTTGGGCCGCCACTCCGGAGCCCGCCCCGCCCCGCCCCGCCGTTGTAGCGGGCGCATTCCATCGCCCGGATACGTGACAGCCGCCTCAGAGCCGGGTGCGCCCCGCCAGCACGGCGATAAAGCAGAGGGGAGTCACTTACAAGCCCGCGCGGGTCCGCGCCGCGCTGCCACGTCAGGATGAGGACGCCGCGAGGACGCCGTCGACTGATGACGCGGTGTGGCGCTCGCCTCTGTAATCTTTAGGGTGCCGCGCCACCGCCGACGTGGTCCTCGAGTAAGTACAGCGCCACGGCGAGGCGTCGTTTTGTGGATGATTAACCCCGCGTACTTCTGTAGTTATGCTTTGGCATTGTGATTTTCAAAACTGGGCGCCCAGATTTAGAGCAGAACCTCCAATGCAGAAAACAAGTTCCCGCCCGCTCTGTGCTGTATGAGGAAGCTGACCCCGTAAGGAGAAAATAGCCCTGAGGAGGTGACGTGGCGTAGCGCAGTCCCTAAACAAAGATTAGCGGCAGTCTAGCAGAGGTTAGGTTAGGTAGGGTGCGTGAGGTTAGATTTCAAACAGTTTAGAACGGGCCTATGCATCTAGCGCCTTGGTATACCACGTACGCCAAGGTTTATTACGACAATTGAGTTATTATCAATCAATCAAATAGTACCAAATGCAATATGTCCGTACACTAACCTAAACAACGACACCGGGACGGTTTCGAAGATTGTGTAAACTTACATTTCCGAAGCCAAACTTGACAGAAGCACTTTTTGACACAAGACTGCTACGCCGGTTATGTAATGTGGACCCAAATTTTCTTTACAAATCTTCCAAAACTTGATCAAACATCCACTTGCGACAAAACACAATATGGTCGCCGACGTTCTGCTTTGTTTAGGGACGGCGCTACGCCACACACCTCCTCACTGCTACCTTCTTCTTGTTCCTCTTTATCGGGCAGCTTCCTCATAAAGAGTGAGGAGGGGGAGCGGAGGGGGGGGTTCTTTTTTTATTGGCTTCTTGCTGTGAGCAGTGGGCCAGGCGATGTTCTAATGTTCTACTATGATGTCATAATTTTAGGTGCGGGTTGTGTTCGAAGAGTAAGGCAAAGGAGGGGGAGCGGACTTTGCTCTCTGGCAGAGACAGTCTTGGGGACTCATGCCTACCAATCTGCTGCGTAAAGTCTTCATTTTAGGTTAGGGTGTCGACGTCGCGTCTGGGATGTGTTTCTACGTTTCTACAACTACGATTAGATGCTCGCATGGTCCAGCCCAGGAGGGGTGGTGTGGCTAGGCTGGCCCGTCCGAGTGGGTGTCCGGCTGACCAGTGACCACCACCACCACCACCACCACTGGAGTGAAGCCCGCTGTCCCTCACTCTCATCTGCATGGTGCCCCGCGCGGCCCTATAAGGCCGGTCATCGGTGAGCCCTAGTCCTCCACCGTCGTGATGCCGCCGTCCCCTGGGAACGACCCTAACCGCCGGCCCCCCGCCGCGGGCCTCGCCCCCGGGCGAAGGCCACCCAGGTCCTCGCCGTGCGGTGCGCTGTGCATGGGCTGCGAGAGTGACTTCGGCGACGGCCATACCCCCACAGATCCTGGTTTCTTTCGTGCCCGGTGCCCTCCCCCTATTTTCCCCTCTCTGTCTCTCTCACTTGCAAACACACACGCGCGTGCGAAAGAGCGAGTGAGAGAGGAGGGAGAAACGTAGAGGCAGTCCGTGCGCGCAGCTCCGGCCCCTCTCTCCAGCCCCTCCAGCCTCTCGAGCGCCAGCGCCTCTCTCCAGGGTGCGCGGGGTTAATTGGAGCCCGGTGACCCATAGAGGTTGACATGTGACATGCGCCCTGCGGCCTCCCCAGCCTGCAGTTCCCCGGCGGAGTGGGAGGGGGCGGGGGGCGAGGGATGGACTCTGCCCTCCAGCAGCGAAAATACTATTCGGCGCGGCCACATCGCTATGGAGGAGGGTCCCCGAGGCGAGGAGCCCCTGAGGTGGGGGGGAGGGGACGAGAGGGGGGGGAGGCACAAGCAGCACAATACGGTAGTGGGGCTGCGGAGCCCACGCCCAGCCGCATTCAAAGAGAGGCTTCAGGCCGTGCACAACTATTCACTATTCAAATCGCGTGATTCGCGGCGTCCGACTTTGGCGTCCCTCCGCGGACCCCCATAGCCCCCCGCCCCCCGCCCGGCGCCGCCGTCACTCGATTGCCCCAAGACGGCGGCGCGTCTCCCAATCAGAAACCCCTTCTGCTCGCCGCCGCCGTCGCGACGCGCGCGCAAATTGGCAGAGAATTTGATCTTAATTGGCGGACGCGCGGCGCGAACCGCGCAGGGACATACTGCAAATAATGCGCGGCGTCTTGCGGGCGGAGCGGCGGACCGGATACTGCGCGCATTCGTTGCTGTTTAGGTTCTGCTTTTGTTGTTGTATTGTTATTTTTATTTTTTGAGGGACTATGCTGAAGAAGTAGGGCGCTCCTCGATGCCCGACGCCGCTGCCCTCGACACGACGAGACCGCGACGGACAGGTGCAGATAACGGAGGCATCCCGAGGCCGCCGCCCGAACCTCCTCGCCCGACTTCCATCAAAGACTCCTGGCGGTAATACATCATCGCGCTCGGGAAATATGGGTCATAGCCAAGGAAGACCGACCGGCGGGCGGGCTGGGCAGCGCGAACGGCAGGGACGATGCATCACGACGGTCTGGCAGGCCAGTCCATCATATCCGATCAGACCGCGCGGGAAACTTGAAAACAAAAGGAAAGAATTAATAGAAAAGAAAATGAAAGCCATTTTTTTTATTTTTTCTGTTTTTGGCTAAACGCGAAAATTTAATAAAACAGCGTACCGGTACTTTGTTGCAGTGTCCGTAACGAGATCGCGAGATGACTTTTACAGTTAAAGGGGGCAGATTTTGGACTGCATTTCTTATTCGAGCCTCGCGGGACGAAAAGCAGATATATTGGATATTCCCACCACGCAGAGAGGGACGGAGAGAGAGATGCGTTCACGGATGCGGCTCTCTGCAGGCCGGAGCACAATAACCAGCCAAAGTGGCCGCGCGGAGAGCTTCCGGACACGACGTTAGGCCCGGCTCAAAATAATCCGATCCGAGAAGAAGCAAGCGGCCGAGGCCGGGCCGCGAAAGCTGCGTAGTGCTCCTCCCGAGGGGAGGGTCTCGCGGATCGAGGAAGGAGGAGGAGGAGAGAGTGGCGCGATCGTATATTTTTAGTGCGTGCTATTACGCCTAATAACCCTTTGTTCCCCAGGCTCGCGTCGTCGTCGTCTCATCGAACCCTGCTTCTTGTGTGTGTTTGCCCCTAACCCCTCCCCCCCCTCTCTCTCTCTCTCTCCTTCTCCCACTTCCAAGATAAGTACCCCCACCATTATGACTATTCCCTTGCTAAAACGAAGAACCCTTCCTCCCTCCCTTATTCCTCCACCACCTCCCCCTTTCCCCTACCTCATTTCTTCCCGCAAAGGTTTCACATTCTTTTGCGAGGAGTCGGGGAAGAGAGTGGGGGGGGGGATATCCCATTACGACGCCAAACGCGCTAAAAAATTATTACATCCGATGTCAATCGGATGTAAAAGGCCCTCGCACGGAGCCGTGCGCACGGCGGCGGCGGCCCCCCCCCCCCCCCCCCTCCCGCTCCCCGCAACCCCTTTCATTCTGAATGTCATACGTCGCCTCTATGCCGCTCGCCGAAATTTGCATACTCTCTTATTGCAGTCGTTGGGGAAAGGGGAGAGCACGGCCAACCCGGGCCACTTTCAATCGGCAAGAAAGCACATGGAAAACACTGCAAAAATAAATGCACATCATTTTTTTTTTTAAGTCATGTCGGTTCTGCAGACCGATTCACGACGATTTGTCACAACAAAATGTGGCATTAATTTGTGTTAATTGTGATGGGCAAATAATAATTCATCAATAAAAATGCCTTGGCCTCTGTCTTCAAAACTGTGAGCCACGGAAGACGAGACCTGGGAGGTGGCAGCTGTAGCGGCAGACGCGCATGGCAGTGCGAGATAAAGGAGAGAGGGGTGGGCGTGGGTGGCACGGAGCAAGAGGAGCGAAGGAGGATAAATTCGGAATCCCGAATGAGGTATGTTTGTTAACACGACTCCTCTACCTCCCCGGCGCTCGCACCACCGCCGTCACCTCGGCGTCACCAACTCGCCTGCTCGTGTTTAACACGTACGTCTGTGTGTGAGTGAGGGGGAGGAGGCACTATAGGAGCTCCTGCTGCAGACGCCAACAGGCGCCCAGGACCATAGCGCAGAGCAGACCGTCTTCTTCGCCAACATTCCTCTCGATCACTGCAGCACCAGCGCACCAGTCGCCCCCTTTACGCCTTTCCGCACACTCTTTCCCGCGGTTTGTTTTCTCCCCCTTCTCCCTCTCTCTGCTTTCTTTTCCCTCTTTTACTTTTAGCTTTTCATTATTTTCACGCGTTTTCGCGCGCGAGTAGACGATCCAGCGACGCCTGGCGCCCGCCCCATTACGTGCCTCTCGCCGCAAATACAAGAAAAACAACGGATACTCTTTCTCCGTCTCCGCTCGGCCAGGCCCCGCCACGCCCCGCCACGCCCCGCCACGCCCCGCCACGCC
>NW_026267218.1:244562-245257 GCF_000697945.3 Frankliniella occidentalis | reverse complement strand
GGAAGTGCGGGACGACGCCAGCGGGGGGGAAGGGGGTGAAGTAGAGGGGGTGGGAGAGGTTAATGAAGGACGAAAACTTGCAAGATGGGGACATACAGCGGCTGTTAAATGAACTGTGCACAGCCTTGCCATTACCAACATCTCCGGGGGAGTTCGCCGCCCCCTTACTCTCTCTCCCCCGCATCCCCCTCTCCGTGTCATTTTCCCTGCAGAAAACCTCCCGCCCGCCACCGACGATGCCGCGCGCCGCTCAAAGTGAAGCGGGGGCGTTAGGCCTTTCCGACATATTTCCACATTTCTAAGAGGCAATATAACGAGGCAATATGATTTACATATCGCACTCAGCTCGCGCCCGAGGGCTCCCTCGCCGTGGCCATTGGGCCCCTCCGCTGGTGAGGAGGGGGGGGGGGGGGGGTTGCGTCGCGAGGTGATCCCGGAGATGGAGGCGACACCCGGACACGAAACCTGCTCAGGGTCAGCAGTAGCGGAGGTAGAGGAGTTGGATCTACTGTATGTGTGTGTGTGGTTCAAATGCAGGGGGTGCCTCAACATACGAGTAGGACGACGACGAAGCGTTGTCATCGCTATCGAGCGACAGAGAGCTCTGGAGAGGGACATCACGATCTGCATGACGGCTGCAGAGCGTCCCGACATTGCCGCCCGTCGTCCACCCCACCCCCAACCCACCCCCCGCC
>NW_026267218.1:237062-244296 GCF_000697945.3 Frankliniella occidentalis | reverse complement strand
GGGGGGGGGGCGACTTTGTTGAAAAGGGGAGAGGACCTACCTCGGTGACGACGACGAGATCGGGAGGAGGCCATGGCCGGCGACGATGGTGCGGCAGGACGGCGGCGCTGTTGCTGCTGCACCTGTGCACCTGCTGCCCCCTTTCCTCCCTCCCCCTCCTCACCTGTTGCATCTACAAGGCCCACCCGACCCCGCCCTGCACCTCCCCCTGCACACCTCACCGACACTACGCTGCAGCTGCCAGACAACTGCCACAAAACACCGTCCCAAAAGCTGCACAAAACGCGAATACGACAAACAACTGCTACTGCCCCCTTCTCTCTCTCTCTCCCTCTCTCTCTCTCTCTCTCGGTGCGGGGAGGCAAAACAAGCCAGACAATAAAGGAGTATAAGAAGAAGAAGAGAACGGCGGGAGAATATCAGCGACCGTTGGCTCTATATTTGCAGCTCATTACCGCAAGGCAAACTCGAGACCCTCGAGAGCGGCTCGAGTCGCACGCGCCTATCGAATCGATTGCAAACAATAGCTCCTCGACAGACGGGAGGAGACGCCGTAACAAGCTCTGTGGACATTGAGCTCCAGAGGGATGTCGACGACATCGAGGCTGTGACGTACTATGGATGGGACGGAGGGGACATGGGACGGCCTACGGCCCTATGGGGTTGAGGTCGAGGTCGAGGGTGCAGAGACAAACGACAAAGTAGCACCTCGGCATGTCAAGCTTGTGAAGAATCAGAGCAGAGCTCTCTTGAAATCAGCTCGCGGGTAGGGCCGCCCGAGCCGCCTGGGCGGGTGGGCACTCCCGCCGAGCAGCCGTGCCCTCGGGTTGCCTACCCGGCCGTCCCGCAGGCGCCGTGGCAGCGGCGGCTCACCGGCCCAGATGTTTCTCGCGATACGGGGGCGTATCGTCATCATTGTTGGGACGTCGCCAGCGTCGCCCGCTGCCCTGACTGTTTGTCGCGGGCCCCCACCACTGAGGGGCGCTCGAGCTGCAGGGGGGGAGAGGGGGGACGTCGAGGACCTCGTCGAGGACAGGCGGAGACGGAGGAGACGCGCCTGCTCCTCTCGCCCACAGCAGCCAGCCGCGCACAGCACTCCGCGGCGACTTTTATCAGACCGTTCTGCTAATGGCAACAAAAGTTGGGTCGTAAATATCAGGACAGGGCGACGCGAGAAATTATGTAGTCGAAATTATCAAATTAGGCGACTGTACATCGACTGGTGGCTGTGCCGGGGCGCCGAGCTGCTGGGGGTGGGGCTGCAGCGGAGCTCCTCGTCCCCTCGTTAGGATGAAAAAACCCTCAAAAGTATTGAAAAGCATTTTTTTGTTCGATCGGTTTCATTAATTTTGATCTGAGGTGGATTGAAAATGGTGGGCATCTTTAACTTTTTCTTAATTCCAGGCAAGAAGTGTCGTTGAATGACTGAAAACATCGCAACTGCGTTGAATCTCTTTGTGAGCACAAAGGACTGCGGCACGATTTTGTTTTGTAGAGCACAGGGGTGTGTGGGGGTGGGGGCGCGGGCGCTGAGGCCAGGGCCCGCACGTCGGCGGGGCGGACGGGCAGCTCTACGACGACGACGCGGGTGACATCGTGTAGGCGGTGGGCACCGCGGGGCCGGCAAAGACGCTCAAACCGCGCGGGGGGCGCGCCGCGGGCGGACACGACGGGGACAAGCCATGGCCGGGCCGGGGGCCGGGCCGGGACGACCACAAAGGAGCGGCAAGCCTTTTCTTTTTCCTGCTGGGCTCCAAATTAATTACTACATTAACATGTGTGGGTGAAGTAGACATAGTTAGAGGCCGGGCCAGTGTACGAGCGCGCGCGCACAGACACGCACACACACACACACACGAGCGGACGCACACGCGAAAATGTAACAATTTAATTACAAAGACCAGTGCGGAGGACCGCCACTGACGAGAACCCCAGCAAGGTGAAAGGCGTTTCCTTGCAGGGGAGAAACACGGAAAATAACGCACGAAAAATAAAAATGTGTACAGTTGGGCAGGGTGCTGCTGTTGTAGCTGCGGCTGCTATGGGAGCTGAAAACAGGGTCATCTGTTTCTGGCTTAGCGGCTGAGGAGACGGGGGGGCGGGGAGGGGGATGGGGTGGTACCTTCACGTGCACACCTACGCGCTTTCTCTCTCACACACACACAAGTGTACGTGACTCTGCGGGCAGAGGAAAGTCCTCTCCCGGCAGGGTAATTCGCCTTTTCGACACTTCGAGGTGCTAGCCGTTGAAGACGAGGCGAGGCGGGGTGGCGCCGAGTGGGGTGGGGCGGGGCGCGGTGCGGCGGGGGCGGCGTGGACACCAGACAAACAGCGGGTAACGAGGGACCTACAAACAAAAACACCCCCACCTCATTTATTTTTATTTTAATGCATTTTGCATATCCATGAGTTATGGGTTCTCTCGCTTTTTCTCTCTTCCCCTCCGCAACCCCCACCCACGCGACGCGTCGCTCAACTTTTATTCGTCATGTCGCTCGTATCCTGCGCGATGGAATCAAACGGAGAAAAAGAACCGGAAAAAAATGAAGAAAATATTATTTGTGTTCTTCTGTCTGTTGATGGACAACATAACATCCAACGACCAGAGCCATGTGACCCATATTTTTTTAGGCGACGGGAAAACGACTTTGCTTGCCCACCGACATTTTTAGCCGTTATTGATGTCGGGTGGGTGGGGTCTCTCTCTCTCTTTCTCTCTCTCTCTCTGTGTCTCTCTCTCCTTCTCTCTGTCTCTCTCTCACTCACTCTCTGGAACCTTCCTCTTCCTTGGCGCGGTTTGCGGTGCCCCCCCCCCCCTCTCGCTCGCACCCGCGGAGTTTGGTCATTAATATTTCTTATCCAGCGTAACAAACGATCCGCCTGTGATTTATTGGCATTCATCAGATGGTCCGGAGATGCTGGAGCGAGAGAGCAGGAAGGCGGTGGCGGCGCGGCGGCGAAGGAGGAGGAGGATTGGAGGGGGACTTACTTCACCAAAATACCTCCCCCTCCACATTATTTCGCAAATCCCATGAAACTTTCAATATTAGATTTCGCCGCGCGAGATTTTCGCGAGAGAGAGCGAGAGCTGCAGCGGCGGTGGCAGCGCACGAGGGCGTAAATCACCCGCCAATCATCAGTTGATATTTGCCTAGGGGAGGGAAAATGTAAAAATAAGCTCGGCATCGCCGAACTCTCGGAATGAGAAGGCGTATCAGCGGCGTCGTGGAGCGGGAGGGGGAAATAATCTGGGCTTCGGTGGGGAAATAAGAGATCGGCAACTTCCACATACATGTCTTTCCGGGACGATGATGACGGGGAGGGGGTGAAAGGTGGTCGGCAACGGTAACGGGGCCGCCAAGGCTGCGAGGGGGTGGGGGTGGTATGAGAGGAGGGGGTGAGCGGGTAGGCGCAGCAAAGTTGCCGCCGTAGCGAAGAGAAAGGAAAGACGCGAACGTGAATGTCGTGTACGGGCGCCTTCGGAGGATTTCACGCTGAATGTAACTTCCATCCCGTTTAAAAGTTTCCGTCACTGCTGCTTCCGATATGGCGAGCCGGCGGTGCGGCAGTCGTGGAGGTTCGCGCGAGGGAGAGCAGTGTTGGAGGGCTCGTGCCAGGGCAGGACCCCCGCCTCCAACGTGTACTGAAAGCACAAGAAGTGTAGGCCTACGAATGTCAGACTTCTGGAGTGAAAGAAGTATTTCAGACAAAATGTTCACAGACCTGCAGACGTTCGACAACGTTCTAAAACACTTGCAGCGGTCAGCTATGTTCAGTTGTGATGGTCGCCCTTTACTCTCCTCGAATTACTAAGTGTGTGAATAGTCATTTACAATTATTCTGTAGGTCAATGGACGTCGTTCCCGTAAATCTTATCACTGACCTTCAGGTAGGTGTGGGGCATTCACACTGTTGAAGTCTGAAGGGGTCTGGAGCATAAAGTCTACTAGAACTGCTGCTGCTGCCCGGCCGCTGGCGCCAACTGGCGGCGGGACCGCGCAGCACGGGCCCTTACCCCAGCCGCAGTAGCAGCAGCAGCAAAGCGTGAGCAAAGCGGGCGGAGGGAAAAGCGAAGCGGAGAGCGTGAGCGTGAGGGACGTAATATTCCTTCTCAACAACTCGCTAAGAATCTGCTTTGTCAATATGTTTCTCCCCACACGCCCGCACACACGCACACACACACAACTTTCTCCCCGTATTAATTTTGTGCGATAGAAGCGCTGGTGCACGCCGCGCCACCGCCGCTGTGTGTTACTTGAAGAGCCGGATGGGGCGCCTAATTAAGAAAGAGAACTCCGTTTCCATCCAGAGCGCCCCGCTCTGCCCCGCCCCGCCCCAGCCCAGCCCAGCTACCCTACGCCACGGTACACACATGCAAAAGCGATTTCAAGGATGGGGGACTCCCTTGACACTGGCTCGCCCGCCCCGCCCGGGCCCGGACTCGCTCGCCTCGCCTCGCCTCGCCCCCTCCACGAGTACTAGCTATCCACTGCGGTCGCGCCGCAGGACCTTAGAGAAGAGCTCCTTATCGGCAACGTCCTTCGGGGCGGGTTCGAGAAGTCGCGGGACGGCGGGGCGAGAGGCCCATATGACGAGCTCCATTACACCGCATTCTTCCACACTCTGCCCACTCTCCCGCCCCTTTATCTGCCGCTGTGCCCCACAGGCTCACACACACACACACGCACACATCCGCGGCTCTTGGCATATTAATTTTCGCGTTATTTGTCCCGAGGAATTCACTTTGTCCGAACGCTCCGCCGCATCCGCTGGGATGGGCAGCCGAGCAGCAGAGAGGCGCGGCGGCGGCGCTGCTAGACAAGAGCCGGAGGAGAAAGTGTTTGGGGCGAAAGGGTTGCGCGGGGAGGGCATCAGGCGGCGCGCAACTAACTTTTCTGATACACAAATAGGCAAACTAGCCGGCCGGGTCCAGGGCCCAGGCCACCACACATTCCAGGCGGGCCTAGTACACGCGTTGTTGCTGCTGAGCTCTCGTCTCTCTTTATATACAAAAGCGATGAACTCTCCAAGTAATACACTCTACTAACCAAAACCGGCGGCGCCCTCCTCCTCCTCAGTGCGCCCCTCGTGATGTGTGTGGCGTGTTGTGTTCGGCGTGTTGTTGTGAGTGTGTGTGTGTGTGTGTGCGCGCGCGCGCGTGCTCGAAAAACTTATTGTGGTTCATGACGGGACGGTGTTGGCGCGGACTGTACATATACACTCGTGCTGACCACAGTGTGGCCAGCAAAGCGGTGGGCGCACGTTGCGGGTAAATTTTGAAGCGTCGCGCCGCCGCAGAGTCAAGGACGCGACGCGTTGGGAGCCGGAGGGTAAAAGTAACTTTGAGAGCGTCGTTATTAAATCAGACGCCAACCGCAAAACGCGTGTGAATTGCAGTGTTGTTATTTCATTGCGAGTAATAACTCAGGTGTGCGTTTAGGAAGGGAATCGCAGAGGACGCGGACACCACCGGAACGGGAAGGTAGAGTCGTCGGCGACCACGGCGAAATGTCGGAGCAGCTAGATTGTCCGACCTATTTTTCTCCGACCTGGCGATTTTTCCAAAATCCCCAAAAGTGCTGCACCTCATCGATATGCTGGAATTTTGGAAAATGTGGCTCCTGCAGTTATCCTTTACCGCACGTTTGGTTTTCCTACCCCGGGGCCGTCAGGTAGGCAACACGCACGCCTGCGTGCGGTACAGCCCACGACGACTGGCGGTTCGCCTACCCCAGGCGGCCTTACGGGCAGTGCGGCAGTGTAGCACTAAGCTTTCGACGTGAATCACAAATACCTCTTAGAGCCGGATTCATTTTACCTACAAAATTATCAAAAATGAAAAAATATGGGCCCTACCCACCCCGCTTTGACACGGGGACCCGCCTGTTTAACTTCGGAGTTCGGTATGGGATCCGGTGTATTCAGGCACCCAGCTGAGGGCCAGGTTTCTTGACTATCTCGCTCACACCGGAGTTTACAGCCATCGACTAGGTTCCCACCAGTCCGCTTGACCGGGAATGGGGGGTAGGGCGGAGGGAGTTAGAAAGAGAGGAGACGGGCGTACGGTGGTTAGCCTGTACTGCACCCAGATGCGATCCGAGCGGAAAGCTTCCGAGTCGTGGAATCCCTTCGAGGAGCCAGATTCTAAGGACTTATCAATTCCACACGGGTTACCACTCCCGCTGTGGCTGGGATGGCTCTTACTCGGCACGCTTTCGCCGAGGGTCGAACCTTTGCCCCTAATGGGACCCCAGTGCCGAGTCATCGTCACCCCCAGTCCAGTGGGGCAGCGTTAACCACCAGACCGTTCGTTCATCCACGAAGGCGCCCCGTTGAAATGACGGGTTTAAGTTCAACTCCAAGAGTTCGACCGGTTCAGAAAAATGTAACTGGGACGGGAGATTCGAACCCCTGATTTGTGCCGCACGGGGCCGACTCTCTACCGGCGCGGCTACGGCGCCACAGTGGGAGTGGCCGAGCGACCTAGGCTGAAGGCACGAGTCAGCGCAGTAGCTTGAGCGGGAGAAGAACCGGTCCCATCATGACACCGTCTCACCTGGGGCTTCGAGACCGATCTCGTGGCTCTTTGATATCGCTGCGAAATTTGAACTCTGAGTCGGGGGTTCTAATACTCGACGCGCCGTCAAATTATTCGTTTTTATGTTTGAATTTTTACACACTGTACGAGAAGCTCGACCAGTCGGCAACCCGCGCTGGGGTTCGAGTCCCACCTGGGACCCGGCCGGCCCGCCTTTTTTCTCTCTCTTTCTTTCTTTCCCACGCCGCCGCGTCGTCAGCCTGTGTTCTAGTCGGTGAACTACGAGTGCGGACAGTCAGCCGAGTGCGTAAAGGTGTCGGGGCGGGGACTCCCGGGTCATGGGTTCAAGCCCAGCCGCCGGCGCTTTTTTTTTTTTTTTGTTGGGTGACCTGTTTTTGTTGAGTGTTCGACCTGGCGATGATAGGCGCCATGCAGAGCAGGTCGTCGGTCGGGTCCTGGCCGCCTTGCTCTCTGCTCCTCCGCGATGGGCGAGACGATGGGACGCCCCCCGCCGACCCGATGGGGAGGTTGGCTCCTCAAAATTATTAATAAATCAGAAGGCAGCCAGTAGTCGAGCCGCGTGCAGCAGGACGCCGGGGTAAAGCCACCGCATCCCCGCTCTCTCTCTCTCTCTCCCCTCCCACTCCCTCTCTCTTGCTCTCTCTCTTGCTCTCAGTCGCCCTGTTCGAAGCGGAG
>NW_026267218.1:231595-236922 GCF_000697945.3 Frankliniella occidentalis | reverse complement strand
CTCCCTCCCCTCCGCTCCTAGCGTCCTGATCAGGAGGGGAAGTATCATCACAATACCACCCCATTAAAGCTCGTTACCCATCCCGGCGCACAACAGCACGGCCACTCAAATATTTAAAATTGGGAAAAGGAGGAAATGTTTCAAGAAGGCGATAGGGAGAGTGCGAGGGGGAGGGGAAAATGGGAAAATAGGATATAAGGTCGATACATGAACGTGCAACGTCGCTTCAAACAGTCGAAACGATATGTTACGTTCCATCTCTCATGGACGCTCGATGTCTGACAATCGGTAATACACTTTGCTACCCATTACGTTGTTCAGTCCGAGTATAGTGGATCCGAGTGGATCACCGAAGCCGGAGCGACGCTCGAAAGGACCAAAGAAGCAAAGGGAGGAGAGAGACAGACGGGGTGGGAGGAATGGGGGAGATCACTTCCTTATCCTGATTTCAGGCCCTAGGCCGGATCAATTATGCATGAATTAAAACGGAATCTATAGCGGGTCACGCAGGGAGGAGGGGGAGGGGCCAGTGCTTGCGTCGGTAATGAGACCTGCGCACTCCAAACGACTACGACGACGACGACGACAACAACGACTTATAAGGGGGAAGAATTTTAAAAATTCAGGCCGGTCAGAATTCTTGATGTGAACAACACCCCTGCAGCGCCGGCGGCCGCCCGAAGCACTCCTTGTTTTTCTAGTGTCACTGCAGCGGCAGCCGCCGCGCCGCCCCCTCCTCCAGGCAGTGTCGAACGTGCATCTCGCTCGCCTGCTAATTCTCTTCCCAGCCGCCCCCCGCCGCCACCTTCACCTTCCCGCCGCTCTCCACCAGCAGCTCTGATTGGCCGCAGCCAGGAGGATAGAAACAAACTGGAATAAGCAAACGTAAATATGCCAAACAAAGCATCTTCGGAGTCCGCGGCAGGCGGAGCGGGGCGAGGGTGGCGTTCCTAGATAAACATCTTCCAGATCCTCCGCAACCACAGAGCAGGGCGTGGCGGGGCGTGGCGGGGCGTGGCAGGGCGCGAGGGTGGCGCAGACGGAGGGAGCCGAACCCAAACAAGAAGCAGGGGCTGCTCTCTCCCTCTCCCCTTCCCCGCCACTGAACTAAACCGGACAGCTAAGCAGGTGTTAGACCCCCCCCCCAGCCCCCTGCATCCCCCGGCGACCAGCTAAGCTCAGCTCAGCAGCTCCATTTCCATATCGGCTAGGTTTTTTTATTATTATATATTGGCGATTGCGCAAAGTGCTTTACATATGCATATATTGCTGTTATCCGCGAAAGGGGTTGAGGAAGCGCCCTATATCGAGGCCGGCCCGTCACATTCCTCCCATATAGAAATGGGAGGGGGGGGGGGTACAAGGATGGCGCCCCGGCCACGCCCCGCTGAGTGAGGGCCGAAGTGTGGACCTGCATACTGCAGCCTCATTATCGGAAAAACGGGTTGAGTCACTTGTGAGTAAAGACGAGGAGGAGGAGGAGGCTGGCGCCGGTGATGCCGGCCAGCGGAGAAGAGCGAGGAGAGGCCCGCGTCGTCCTATATGGCCGCGACGAGCTTGTCCTGCACCGTGGAGGCATTCGATCATGCGATCTCTCTCTCACACTATCTCTGCCCCCCCCCCTCTCTCTCCCTCTCTCTCTGTCTCTCTCTCCCTCGCACCTCTCGCTCTCTCCCTCTCTCTACATTGCATGCAGAAGAGCCTAACGAAGGGCCTTAACGAAGGGCTCAAAAGCCACTCATTGCCCCGGTGCAGCTTGCTGCTCTGCTCGTCCGTGACGCGCGCGCGTCTCTGTCTGTGTGTGTGCGTGTGTGCACATGCGATTAAGAGCGTTAATTATCGCCCCGCGTGTGTGTGCGCGCGCGCGCGGAGACGAGGCGCATGTGTCGTGCTCCTTGACACGTGCGACACGGCCGCTCCGCAGCCCTCCTCCTCCTGGCACGGCGCGCGCCCGCCGATGCGCAGGTAGGCAACCCATCCGGCAGGGCTGCCCCCGCGCCCACGCGGGCTGCAGACCGCCAGGCGCGCGTCGGTCAAAAGGCTCCCTCTACAAAAGAGTTTGTAGTCGTCGGCGCAAGTCGTAGCCAATCGTACCAGTTCTGTTTACCGTCGTGAACGCTGGACGTCAATACTCGAGTTCGGTCAGGTGCGGCGCCTATTTCGTTTCTTTCCTTCAGCAGCTTCTGCTAGATCCGTTAGCGGCTGGCGCCCACCCTGTCCAGCGTCCACAACAGGAAAGACGACTCCTCTACGAAAACTATTGCAGACGAGCCTAAAGGGTTCACTCGTGGCCCGGCATCAGCGGGAGCAGCAACAGCTGCTCCCGATATTAACAGCAGTCCTGCAGCAGGCTGCCGTCGTTGGAGGTGGCGGGGCTGGGTTGGATATCGGCGCCGTGCGGCCGGTGAGGGTGCGGGGAGGTGAGGGGAGCGACCCCCCGCTGATCGGGGTGCGTGCTGCGGGGAGCGGCGGGGAAGAGGAGCAGACGGACCCGGACCCGTTTGCATATCAAGCCGACTCTTGACTTGGAAATTGCAAGAAGCGGAATCTGCTCTGGGAGTGTTTTCAGCGGTGGTGGTGGTGGTGGTGAGGGCGGCGGGGGTGTTGGTTTCGGCGGGGGTGGTAGCGGTGAAGCTACCCATCGGTTACGCACCGAGCTACCTGATGAAAGCTCCGCCGCCGAGCACACACAGACTCTCACATCCACACACTCAAAGGCAAGTCCATAGCGTCCAAACACATTTTTCTCGCGATATTACATACTATCTTCCTCTCCTTAATCCAGAGTCAGCAAGGGATTTAGCAATGCCCTAACTTCCTCGCGTGTTCAAGTCGGAGACGTTGCTGCTGCTGCCGAATTTTTCATCCCCAGTCGGCAGTCACGTGCCTTTCCCTGGCGTGCACCACCACCACCTCCGAGGGGACCAACTCCTCCTCTGGCAGCAGAGCCCGGGATGCGCTCGTGCAGGTGGGGAAAGTCGAAGCTAATATAGAAACATATTGGTTGCGATTTGACACAGGGGAGACTGTTGGCCTGTCTGCCTCGGTGAGGCGCGGAGGGACAGTGGGACGGGGCGGTGAGGAGGGAAGGGGGAGGGGGGAGACAGGGAGGGAATCGCGTGCGGCACGGGGCACCTGGGGGCAGGGGGAGGGATTCTATCGGCAGCAAGGCCAAGGTGGCCCTGCCCAAGTTTACTCTCTATATATCGTTATTATTTCCCCGTGTGCCCCAGCCGTGTGGGGTCACGTGTGGTGTGAGGAGCCATGGACAGACAAATGTTGTCGTGCGGCGGGGCGGGGCGGGGCGCAGCTATTCGCGTCACGCGAGCCCCATTCCTTATCAATTCGGGGGACCAACCGCGCCGGGCGGATCGAGCGAATCCATCATCCTTTTTTTTCCGTCGTATTGAGAGCGAGAGAGAAAGACACACACACACACACACACACACACACACACACACGGCGGTGCCGCGCCGTCGTGGCCACGCGATTTCTCATCCTTCCATGTGACGGACAGATGTTGTTTCCGTCTCGCAGCAGCTGTCTCCTCGTCGCAATCCTTGGGCGGGCTCGACTGGGGGCTCTGGAGCTCCGGTCCTCCGGGCGGCGTCGCGTCATCGGTAATGCGGGCTGCCCATCCGCCGCCGTCGGCATCCTAATGTGGCCGTGGTGTCGGCACCGCGGCGGTCAGGGCCGGGGCCGCCAGGCCGGGGCCGCCCGGGCGTCTCCAGGGACACGGTCAGCGGGGACGTTGGGCGGGGCGGGGCGGGGCGGGGCGGGGGCTTAAGAAGGACCGATAGGGGTCGCGCCCTCGCCGCCGCCGTGGTGGACGTGCCCTGGGTCCCGGCGGGAGTCCGGCGCACGGCTACATGGCCAGTGATATGTCCGCAGGAAATTGAAAGGTAGAAGACGAGAGTGGGCGCGGGGTGCGCGGGGTGCGCGGGGCGGGGGTGCGCTCGGTATGCGAGGAATGCTCGGCTAAGGAAGGATCGCAGCCCGCCGCAGCTCGGTGCCGCCGGCGCCCCGTCGCTGGCGTTGAAGTAGTCGAGTGGGGCGGAAGGGAGAGGCACTGCTTCCACTCCGAACAGAGATTGACATCTCGGCGGCGCCCGGCTCGGCTCGACTCGCTGGATGAGGGATTCACATATGAATGTTATTCTTTCCACGTGGTTTCTGCCGCAAGGAGAGTGAGCGAGAGAGAGAACTATAGAACGGCATAGAAAAAGAGTGAGTGAGAGAGCGACCGAAAGAGAGAGAGGAATGCGTCGCTTATTTTATTCATATCGCACGAGGCGGCCCGGAGCCCTGCTGCTACTGCTGCTGAAGATTAGGCACAAGTGGAGTGAAAAATTCATGGTCGATATTTGAAAAATAATAAAAATGGAGGCAAGGCCTTCGTTTCCGTTTTGCTTCTGCTTCCCGGATACTGCTACACGCAGTGCTTACGCGGCGACTTTACGTCGCATGACTTTGTCAATAATATGCAAAGGAATTCATGGGCGTTACTGCTTTACCGGAAGTGGATGGCGGAAGCCATATGTGGAAAGTCAACAACCCCCAGTGACACACACACACACGCATGTGTACACACACTAAAATAAATATATTTACACACACGCCACAGACCACCGTGCGAAAAGAAAGGAGAAACCGTTGCAAATGTCGCAAAAGACTGGTTGTCTGCCCCGTAAACGCAATTGAAGTGGCGCTGTGGGGACGGGGTGCGACGGGACGAGGGAGGGGCTGGTGGACGTGGTGGACTGGGCAAGCCGGCCGGAACACATTCAATATAAACAAATGCCCCGGACGGACCCACACACACGAACACACCCACACCCACACACAAACACGCGTCGGACCCCAGCGGTCAGCTCGCCCCACGCCCCCGTCCGGCAGAAGCCACCCCTTGCCCTGCTCGACCGCCAGCCGCCAGCAGTAGGGGATGAAATAAGATAGAAATCTTGACCGTGCCGCCGTCGTCCGGGCAGTCCCCCTGAGAGGTGCGTCCACCGGCGGCGGCCTGCGAGGCCTTCGGAAGTCTGTCGAGCAGGGGCGGAGGTCCCCTCTGGAGGTCCCCTCTGGAGGTCCCCGAGCCCAGTTTAAACCCCCGGCTTACACCCCGTCCCTCGGGCCCCGGCCTCCGGCCGCCCTGCTGTCCGCCCGTACAGCCCACCACCACGCCCCGCGCAGCCCCCATGCGGCAGCACGAGCGGCAGCAGGAAGGGTGAGAATTTTATTTGCCTAAAGTTATAGACAGCCCCTGTGCGACTGACCGCACGACCGCAGGGAGCGAGCTGGCCCGGGCTCCTTACTCCTTTTTCCCCTCA
>NW_026267218.1:230710-231545 GCF_000697945.3 Frankliniella occidentalis | reverse complement strand
CGGCTCCCTCAAGACTACCCCCGACCCTGTGTTGTCCTCGACGCGCTGGGGTGGCGGCGGCGCCCGCCGGGGGTCATGTTGGCCAAATCTGTTCGTGTTTATCAGGTTTGTAAGGGAGGGCAATATGCTCGGCAGCAGCAGGCGGAGGACTGCACCACCCTGCCTGCCAGCGTGCTGCCCCCCACCACTCTCACGAGTCCCCACGACGACGACGACGAGGACGGCGACGAGGTCCTTCTGGAAGGCAGCTCGGCATGAGCAGCAGGGTGATGGCGGCAATCGAAACCACCGCAGCATTGTCATCTCAGCCCTTATCGCCGGCTCGCGGAGGGCAGAGCAGACAGAGGCGGGGCGGAGACGGAAAAAGGGGGGGGGGGGAGACAGAGACAGAGTTGCGATGCCGCGCCTCTTTTGTTTTCACGAATTACGCACCGCCATGTCGTCGGCGTCTTGCCGCGCAAAACGTGATTATCGAGATAAGGGCCCACGCCACGCTCCCGGAGGTGGCGCGCGGGGCGGTGCGAGGCGAGCCCCCGGTGGCGCAGCGCCGGTGAAATATTGTTAAGTTGTTCCCCATTCCCCCCCGGTCGGACTGCCAGTAGTGCTGCTGGCTGCTGCTTTTGTTTCGGAAAATTACTGACGGCTGGCGGGGCGCGTCCTGTCGCAAAGTTCCAATTCAAGCACGCGGGCGAGAGGCGTTGGTAGTGGAGTGCAGAGCCCACAGCCCATGGCATGTAGTTGGTTTTGTCCTACTTATCTTTCTCCGACCTCGTCGATATGCTGAAATTGGGGAAGAATGTGCTTCAAAGAGGAACGTGCTCCAAAAGTAAAAAAT
>NW_026267218.1:226951-230520 GCF_000697945.3 Frankliniella occidentalis | reverse complement strand
TTTTACTTTTGAAGCCTGTTCCTCTTTGAAGCACATTCTTCCCCAATTTCAGCATATCGACGAGGTCGGAGAAAGATAAGTAGGACAAAACCGAGGTGGGACAGCACTTTTGGGGATTTTGGGACAATTACCTGGTCGGGGAAAAGTAGGCCGGACAATCTAACTACACCGAGATTGTAATGAAAAAACTATTCATCACTAGTAACGTGCCCCGCCCCCTTCTAATTCCTCGCCAATCATCGACAAAACTGAGTTGTGTTGGATGCTTTTCAAACACCCGCGCCGCTGACGCCGCCGCCGCTACTGATGGCCGCCGTCGGTATCTGGCCAGGCAGCGACAGGCCCAGTTTCGTGGTTCCGTTCCGTGTCGCCGGTTGCTGCCGCCGCCGCCGCCGATCCGTCGTACGTGTGCGTGTGCGTGTCTGTGCGTGTCCGTTTCTGTGCGTTCCTTTCAAACGTCGTTGCATCCGCAATTTAATTTTGATTTATTGTGCTGTATATATTGATTTTGATATTTCGCGAAGTGCTCATCGACTTGTATGCGCCAACCTCGACCGCAGCTGGAGAGGTTAGGCTGCCTTCTGAGCCGACCGAGAAGCTCACGAGATAAAGTTCTTCTCGGCGTTCGATGAAGGTGAGTTACAGGTGTTGTACACCCAGTCTAGTCAGTAAAGTCATCGATTTGACCCAAATGTTCTTTATGTTGTGACGTTGACGATTTTTCAATTTTGTATAGCGACGGAAGCTTTAGGGTTATGTTGAATTTGGTCTGGGGTTCAGGTTCCAAAACAAGTTTGTCTATTTTTTATTTTTAATCGAGATAAAGCCATAACGTGTGAAGTGAATCGTATGAATCCGCCCAAAACTGTGCCATCAGAGAATTAGAGGTTATGATGTATGTAGTTGACGTTCGACGATATACCCGACACCTCACGCAGTGCGGCCCGAAACGCAAACCTTTACGGTTACTTAAAAGATCTTTCTTCACAGAAACTGTTTGCTCACTAAGAAGCCACCCTGAATGACGCGATTGTTGCATTCGTCCATTTGTCAGATTCGTACAAAGCTTCAGAACCACACGGCATTCTCTGCTACACCCTCCCCCTTTCCACTACCCTCCGCCCCGCGTCGTGACAACTTAAATTCCTGATAAAAGACCACATCTGCGTGTAGCATTTAATTTCATAGAGCTTTGTGTATAGGCGACCGCGGCGACAAAGGGCGGCGCGGGCGCGGGTGTAAGAGTGAGCGCGAAGTGAAGCTGTCTCTGTCGCACTCGTTGCTCCGCCCGTAGGGAGCGAGCGAGAAAGGGAGAGAGAGGGAGGTAGGGAGGGGCAGAGAGAAGGGCGTCGTGCGCTCGCTCGGGGCGGCGTGACGCGGGTCGCCACTACCACTACAGCGCGGGGGGCTGACCACCCCGCCAGATACACCCATCAACTCGCGACTAGTCGGCAAAAGTTGGGGACGGGTGGCGGCCGGCGGCGGGGGGCGAAGAAGGGGGTAGCGGGGAATGATCACACGACATCTCTACTGTGTGTCTGTACTAGCACCGATGTGCGGCGGCGGTGGGCGTGCCGTCCCGGAGTCGGCCGTCCTTCGTCCTTGTCCAACGCATTCGTGACCGGGCGTGTTGAGACCAGCCCGATGTGGAGAGTGAGCTCCGGCCGGCTGAGATTCTGATGCTCAGCTCAGCACGGGAAAAGCACGGTGCGCGTCACCCGCGACCGCCGCGGGGGCGGCGCGGGGACGGGGCGCAAAGGTGTGGCTCTGGTCCGCTCCGCCGCCCGCCAAACGGGGGAGTGATTTGCTCCAACACCTCCAATTGCTCGCCGCCGCTGAAAGAGGGACTGCCGCGCCATCGAGTGGTGCGCGGCGGCAGCTGCGGCGGGGGCGGGGGCGAGGGTGAGAGAAAAACAAAATGAAAGCGAGAGGGGCTCAAAGGGGAGGGAGAGAGAAAAGGTCAAAGGGGCCACACGGCTCCCGCCTAGTCCAGCACGGACCGCTGGGCCCCAAACCAAATCAATGGCGACGACCGAACCTCAGCTCGGCGGCGGTGGTGGCGGCGGCAGGCGCGCCAGCGGTGATCAAACGTCTCAAAGTAAAACACAGCCAGCTCACACGGAAGGAGACGAGAGCCCTCGGCCCTTTTAATCCCCCGCGCCGCCGGCGCCGCCACCACCGTCCGCTCTCTCGCTCTTTTCCTCCCTTTTCGCGCTCCCTTTACCTTTCTGATAACCGTTCGCTCGCTCGTTCGCTCGCGCCGCCGCCCGGCGCGGCGCCGCCCTCTCGCCGGGTGAACTCGAGCGGATGAACAGCGGGGCGGCCTGACCGATTAGGACTGGGGGCGGGGCGGGGCGCGGCTGCCAGGCCAGGGGAATGGCCAGGTCACGGCGACGCGGGCAGTTCAAACTGCAGTCGCCATACAGAGGTCCTTTTGAAGCATGCGCACAGCGGATGGCGGTCATGTGCCCTCCGCCCAGGTGAGGTGCCCTGCGAGTGCGATCATCAGGGCAAGGGCCCCGTCGTCGTCGTCCTGCTGGTGAGGCCCGCGCGGTTCGGCGCCTCGCCCACGCGACTCCGCCGGCCGCGCCGCGCCCCGGCCGGGGCCCAGAATGGAGCAACTTTGACGGCGGTAATTTGGCGGAAAGCTTGATTCCGGCTAACCCGCGGCCGCCGTGCCGCTCTTGCTCGTCGTCGTAATTAAACGGTTGGAGCAGAAAAAGGGGGCCGGCCAGGTCGTCGACGTGCCGCCGCCGGGAGGGTAGGCGACCCAACGGGCGGCGGGGCGGCGCAGGGCCTGCCGCGCGGGCCGGACACGGAAGTGGCTCCCAACTCGGCTCAACTTGGAGACGCGAGAGGGTTGCTTAGAGGGCAAAGCGCGTGGATACATCTTTGCGCATTTTTCGGTCCTGAAGTATTGTATTCTTTTTGTTTTGTGTTTTGTTTTGTTGGTTGTCATCGGCAGTGGTGAGGGGTAGGTCGGCCGTCCTTACGCCGCACCTGGCGGGTCGCTTCCTCCTCCTCGTGAGCGCCATTAAATGCCGTGTAATTACACGGGTGCCGTAATTACAGGGCGCAATGATCCGTTGTCGTTTTTTTTTTTTACTTCTTTTTTATTTTTTCGTTTGGCGCGCCCGGGCACGTGTATGCATGCACGTGCGTGTGTGTTTTGTTTGTGTCTGCGCGCGCGCTTGCACACACACTATACCACCACCACCACCTCGCCTTGCACAAGTTCCTCACTATACTCACCCCACGCAACAATTTTCCTGGCTTCCCACCTTTTACTTTCACCACCCTTTTTGTTTTTGTTTTACAAAATAACAAATTGTGAAGTGTTCTGTTTTATTTATTTGGTGACTAACACCAGCCTGTCCGCGGTGCTGTCTGCACCTACTGCGCCCTGCTGGCGGTGGCACCCTTCACAACTTGTATCTGCTGTAGTGCCCCCCCCCCCTCCCTCCCCCAGTGAGGTACAGAGTCAGGCCCCGGGAGGAGGACTTTTGCGGTGAAGCCCCCGTTCCCGTTGTCAAGTGCGATGGCAGATGGAACGCCGGCCACTGCAGTGC
>NW_026267218.1:226351-226901 GCF_000697945.3 Frankliniella occidentalis | reverse complement strand
TGTACGAGAAGCTCGACTAGTTGGCAACCCGCGCTGGGGTTCGAGTCCCACCTGGGACCCGGCCGGCCCGCCTTTTTTCTCTCTCTTTCTTTCTTCCCCACGCCGCGTTATCGTCAGCTTGTGTTCTAGTCGGTATGATACGAGTCCGGCCCCTTAGCCGAGTGCGTAAAGGTGTCGGGGCGGGCACTCTCGGGTCATGGGTTCAAGCCCTGCCGCCGGCGCTTTTTTTTTTTCCTTTTTTTTTGTCATGGTCGCCCTGTTCGAATGCTACAAGCAGAAAAAGCTTCCATCGAACTCACGGGGGTTCGAGTCCCACCGGTCGCTGGGTCAAGCGATTTCTTCCTCTTTTGCTCACGCAACAAAGAAAACGGGCCGGCGGATAAAAACGAATAATTTGACGGCGCGTCGAGTATTGGAACCCCCGACTCAGAGTTCAATTTTCGCAGCGATGTCAAAGAGCCACGAGGTCGGTCCTGAAGCCCCAGGTGAGAGGGTGTCGTGATGGGACCGGTTCTTCTCCCGCTCAAGCCACTGCGGCGACTCGTGCCTT
>NW_026267218.1:218798-219986 GCF_000697945.3 Frankliniella occidentalis | reverse complement strand
ATATTTTTAATAAACCGAACAAAAAGTACGTATACACATTAGAGGTGTGTCTGTTCGCGGGGTGGGGTGAGCGTTGCGCGGCCTTGACCCCTGTGTGCGTATTATTTGCACGACTGCCGTACACTCGAGTCGTGGTAGTGTAAACCGCCATTGTTTTTTTGTTTTTTTAAACTTCTTTTTCTTGTTCATGTGATTGAGCACGGCAAGCAGCACCCAAAGCCCCACATCCTTGATCCCCGCGAGGTTTTACCCCAATGCATCGCAAAACCGCAGAGCAACGCGATCAGCTATGCGGAAACAATAGCATGCTGCAATAAATCAGACCGGATATGCGCGCCTTCGCGTGCGTGCGCGCGCGCGCGCCTCTGTGTATATTGACAAACGTCGCGGAGAGAGAGAGAGAAAGAGATCTGCCTAAAGTCTCCCCTACCCTCACTAGTATTGGACTGAGTGGCTCACCCCAAAAGCAGTCCCCCCGCATGCTCTCCGGCGTAGCGGGGGCGGCGCGGCGCTCGCTGGCGTCGTGACGCTGGTCGGGGCGGACACGCTTAGGGACGCTCGTCACGTCTGGGTGCCCGGCGTGGCGGGGCGTGGCGTGGCGGGGCGTGGCGGGGCGTGGCGGGGCACATGCAGAGCGGCCGTCAATAGAGGTCGCACAATGACCCTTTGGCACGGCGACGGCGGCCTATTGCGATGGCGGTTCGATGTCATTCAGGGCGGCGGCGGCGGCGGCGGCTGACGTCTTGGGGAGCGTCGTGATGTAATTTCCGGGGCTTGCTGGTGAGGCGGAGGCGGCAGCAGGGGTGGGGGCGGCAGCCCTTTAGGCCCGCGTGCCTGATGACGCCAGCCAATCAGAATCGAAGGACGTGACGCGCCGATCACGTCGCGGTCGGGGGGACTGTCTGTCCCAGCCGCCCCAAAGCATTAAAAAGCGCGGGCGCCGACATCGTGTGAATTTCTCATCTTTTACTGCTAGTAGTAAATCGAGCTCAGTTTCTCCAGTTGGCGGCGCCTGCGCCTCCCCCCTCCCTCTCCACCTCCTCCTCCCGAAGCAGATCCTCACCCTGCTGCTGCTGCTGCTGCTGCTGCTGCTGCTGCCGTCGCTTGCCGAATGCGTCCGCACGAGCAATTTTTCATAACGGGTCGGTTTATGACGGGCCGCCTTCAGCCACGCATATGAAGCCCCCC
>NW_026267218.1:209400-218248 GCF_000697945.3 Frankliniella occidentalis | reverse complement strand
CTCCATGGCGGTTCGACCCGATCGGGCTAATCTTTAAGTTGCGTGTCCGAACACACCTTTTCGTAACCCTCCTTTCTTTTTTTTCCCACCCCTCCCCCGTCTTTCCCAACCGAACAACTCAACCGGCGCCGTCTGCCTGGCGGCGGGCCCGAGCGATATACACAGTATCACGCTCCCCCGGAAAATATCAGCCGACCCAAATGGTGCTTTGATTCCTCTGATATTTCTTTTCCTGCCACGAAGCGGTGGTGTGGTGGCGGTGGATGCCGTGATGCCGGCGCCCTTGGTGCCGTGGTGGTGGTGTTCTTGTTGTTTGGTGTTGTTCGGGAGGGAGAGGTGTGGGGGTGAGTTCCACGGATCCGCTGTGATCTGTATCGCGAGCGTCTACAAGAAGGCGAGGGGGGGGGGGGGGGGGGGAGGGGCGTCTTCACGCGCCGTGAAGGTAGGCAGCCCAACGGGCTCCTTGCATACGTTTGTCGTCTTCTTTGATACCAACATGTCCTTACGTCTCCTTATGTCTCCCTTTCGTCCCCGGCGCCTCGCTCACCGCCGTCCTTCTCCTCACCCTCACTCCCCGGAGTGTGGCAGCCCCGACCCCAAAGTACAGGACGTAGTAATAATGATCGATTCCTGGGAAGAAATGGAAAAGAAATGATTAAAGACCCGCTGCCTTCAAATCTCCTTCGAAGCAGTATTATTACTGCTACTGTTATTATTGTATGTCGAGGGGATGTGGAGTGCGAGGTGCAGGAGAGGGTGGGGGTGATGTCGGGAAGGGGGTGCCGATGCGACGAAATTATTACCACCCCGGCGAGCGACTCGCATCACGAGCTAAGACTAGCGAAAAAGCTTACAGTCAACGTGCCAATATATTGCAGGTGACATAACATGACCGGCTCAACCTGCCCTGATTCTGTCTGCGTAAAATTTTCAAAGGTCGGGCTCGGCCAATTTGGCTGGACTTGCCTACTTCTAGTCGTTCTGATAAAACCTTTATTATATCTTACTCTGATGTACGTAGTAGGTTTGGAGAAAGAAATCCCGTCGTCGGTGTTTGCGTTTGGTTCCGCACGTACGCACTCGCGCGGGTGCAGACACCCCCTCCCCGTGGTGTAGTGGCTCATCTCTTTATTTCCCGTGTTCTCTCTCTCTCTCTCTCTCTCTCTGCTCGCAACGTTATTTATCGACTGTTTATGTCCATAAATCGTATTGCTGTTGCGACGAGGAGGGCGGGAGGGGCTTGTAAAAGGTTTTCGCTCGCAGGCGCGCGTCTTGAAACAAAACAACGGAAAAATAAGTGGGCGCGTATGTGTGAGTGTGTGACCTTAACCATCATGTGAACCTCGGAACGTCTGCTGAACCCTTTACTTTAACTTGAACTTGTCCTCCTGACAAGGTCAACCTGGCGGTGGGCGCGCCGCCGGGCGGGTAGGCCACCCCTCGGCCACGCACGCCGCGCGGACACTGCGGCCGGAGGATCGACGCGGCGGCCCGGGCCTCGCTGTCTGTCCCGTTCACGCGCCTTTTTGTCGGAGACGGCTGGGAGCACAGCCGCGAGTCGCTGTCACCCGGCGTTCGCGAGGAGAGAAGGAGACCCCTCCCTCCGTCCTCCTCCTCCTCCTCCCTCTTGTCAGCTCCGATCAGGCGCCCTTGCTCTTTTGCCGCCCCCGACTGGGATTGACGTCTAAGCCCCACGCGAAAAAACCAACAAACCGCGATAGCGGCGTGGCGGGGCGCGGCGGGGGAGGGCAACACTCTTAACATGTGTTTCCTTTGTGCGGCGTGGCGCGGCGCCTTGACATCTCGCTCAGCGGCCCCGCGCCCGCCCCGACGCTGCTGTTTGCCATGCGATCCGAGGGGGAAGGAATCGAATTGCTCGTTCGACATTAAATATACATTATCGGTGTAGCGGTGCGGCGCTCAGTCTCCAGCCCTTCCGGCCCACTGATCTGATAGGGGAGCTGGGGGGAACGTGTGCGTCTTTGGCTGCTCACTTGTGTTTCTCCCCCTTTCGCCTTGGTCTGGTTGCGCGCCTTTTGCTCGCTTTGCGGTTTGTTTCGGGATCACATCACTTTGCCGTGCTCTGCTCGGGCATTTAGCTTCCCCCGGCAAAGAGCCCCACACATTTGCACCACTGGTTGTTCTTTTGTTTTTTACGGTGCTCGATTTTCTTCATTTATGAATCCGTCGTGATCTGCGATGCGAGCAGAGGCTGTCGTCGCTGAAGACGCTGCGCGGATCAACCTCCATAGTGCAACCAGTAAGGAAGGATGATGCGCTGGAGGCGGGGCGGTGTGGGACGCGGCAGCCGCTGGCTGGCTGCGGTCCGGCTAGCTTAGCTGCTAATCGTGTTCCCAGGCCAGTTAATATCACCGGCGTGTGTAATTAAGATACGCATTCGTTTTCATTTGTGGCGCCGCTCGGCTCGCGCCGGCCGGAGGGGCAAGAGAGGGAGGGGGCGTTCTGGAGGTGTGAGCCGGGGACACGGGGCCGAGCTGCTATAAGGGGATGAGGGCGAAAGAGGCGGGAAAAAAATATATAATGGCGGGAAGCATTTGCGCGCGGCGCGCAAGCAGCTGCAGCAGTCTACACGCCTGGCTGGGTTGTTTCGCACATCCCGAAAGCCGAGCAAGCAGGCAGGCTGCCTCGTTTGCATGCCACTTCGATGAACTTTGCCCCCACTGCGCCGCCTCTCTCCCCCTCTCTTCCTCTCCCTCTTCCTCCTTCACCTGGCCGCGCGCACGCTGCAGCACCACTACGATATGCCTCTCGCGACGCCGCGATGGTGACGGACTATGTGTGTGTGTGGATGTGTGTGTGTATGTGTGAGCGCATTTTGTGTTTGGCAAGGAAAACTTTTCTAATTTGTAGCTATGAGTGCTGCAGTCACCGTCAGCGGCGTCTTCCCCTGCTGGGGAACGCGTGTCAGTTGCACCACACACGCGGGGCGCGAGACACAACTGGTGAACCGACTGTCGGGACACAATGTGTGTTTGAATGCAGGCCGCATTACTCGCTTTAAATCGGCACTAATCTAATAAATGTGTGGCTCGGCTGGCGTTATTGTGTCTTATTCCCGAAAGCATTCTCCATAGAACAGGCAGCGGGGCCGCGGCGAATAGGCGCGGGAGGTTAGGAGTGTGACGATGGCGGGGTCTGGTGAAGGGGTTAGCGGAAGAAACTGTGATTAATTTGAGGACAAAAATTATAATGCTTTTAGGGGACGGGCCAAAACGAGCGGAAGGTAGGAGGGTCTAAAGGTGGGGGGGGGAGGGTCTGTGTTGGGTCGGGAAGTTTTGTGCCGTGGCAATGTGCACGAGCGGTGGAACTGTCAGCAATAGGCCGCGCTAAGGAGGTGATGAAAGGGCGAAGTACGGCGCGCCCCGCCCCGCCGCCACCTGCCCCTGGTGGGGGAGTGGGGGCCGGCGGGCGGACGGGTTGAAATAGTGGCGGAAAACTGACTTTCCGGCAATTCCACGTACTTAATCCAGAAGTCGTTAAAGACGCGCCCGCACTAGTATTTCACGCGCACAAGTTTCCGTTTTGAGGAAGAGAGAGGGCAAAAGGGGAGGGGGGGGGGCGTCTGTCGTACCTCTGCACAATGGAGCGAGGGTCAAACACTCAAAATCATGATAACGCAAATTAGGACTTTTTTCCCTTCTCAGTAAACTTTCGAACGTCTCAACCCTCTTTGAAGTTTAAACTATAACTTGAATTGTAGTGTTTTTCCTTTACCTTGCCTGTCGCATCGTGTTGCCCTGTCTCACTCCTGCTCGTCTCTTTGCTTGCAGCCCACTCCCGGTGTGTGACGACTCCTGGCACCATCTCTATCCTTCTCATCTCTTCGCCATAGATATATCGGTACGTAACCTATGCAAAGGGCAAATCATTTGTTGTGTGGGTGCGAGTGTCCTCCAGGAGGTGGATGATTCGCCTCGTCCATGATGTTCGTTGCTTGAGACTGTACGGCCTCGAACGGCCTGCTGCCGTCTCTGGCCACGGCGCCGTGCGGGTGGGCAACCCGCCCGCGTGCGTGCGTGGCGGTACAGTCCACTTGTAAAGTGCATCGGGGCCGTGGTCCCGGCGACCAACCTGTCGCCTGCCCGTCAAACGAGACACACGGTGAACAGTTTCTATTACACTGCAAATACTAAGTGAGAACTCTGACCTAGAAAGAGTGAGATTTTTTCTCCTTGCTCCATTTAAGTGATGATTTAGAAACCTCGCTCTTATTGGGAATGATTCTTAACTTAAATCTCAATCGAATCAAAAGAAATTAACTTTAGAAGTCTTCACTCGAAAAGAGCGAGGTTTCCCAATCATCACTCAAATAGAGTGTCATTCCTTAATCTATTGCTCTAATCTAGCGAGGTAATCAAACCTTGCTCTCCAGAGAGCGAGGAAATTCGGGGAAAATTCTTGCTCAGAGAGCATGAAGAAATCCTCGCTCTAAGATTTCTAGTGTATAGGAGATTCCGCCGTCGACCTGATGCGCCCGACGCGTCTGGAATGCTTGGCCTGGCCCCAGTGCTCCGCTGGCGGGGGGCGGTGCCTGTCACGGGCGCTGCCGATTGGATCGGCCCGATCGCCCCCCCTCCCGCCGGTCGGGGGGGCCTAGAGTCCTATATTGGGGAGAGACCCGCGAACGGAGGCGCTAGCTCTGATTGGCTGAGAGGGGTCACGTGGGTAGCTAATCCGCCATTTTGTATCCAAAAATTGCAACCCGTAAAAATTAACTCATACAATTATTTGGGTATAACACGCTGACACTTGGAACTTTAATATAGGTAATTTTGTGAGAAAGCAGTATGGTATGTATGAGGATTAACCAAATCACGAGAGCAATTCTAAAATAATCATTTTATAGTTAACTTTTAAGTTTCACGTTGGCAGCACTGTTTCGCCGTTGCTCGAGCAGACGACACGAGCAGGCGGCTCTCGGTCCCGTGGGGTTAGCTGCTTTGCTCGTTCTCGGGCTGTGGGGATCGTGTCGAAAAAGTAATACCATGTGTAGAAAGCTTAAAATTTGTACATAAATCGGCTCGCTTACACTCCCTAACTAATTTGAACGGTTTGGGAATTATGAGCGTCAAAAGATCCGAGCACCGGGCCGCCCGCCAGCCGCGCATGAGCAGAGCGCACGAGGATGCACCGCTGCTGGCGGGGGGCAGGTGGTGGGGGCGGCGGGGGGCGAGCCGGAGCAGGGCGAGGGGGCTGCGGGGAGAGGGAGGACGGGGCTCCGCGCGCCACCATTTTGTATCCATTCGCGGGTCTCTCCCACATATAGGACTCTAGGGGGGCCCTGGGGGCCCGCCACGCCGCGCCACGCCTCGATACACTCGGCGCCCCGATTGGACGGCCATTCCGATACGGTGCGCTCAGGCGGAGGGGGCCAGGCGGAGGCCAGGCCCCGGTGCCTACAGGGGGGCGGGGTTTGACGGGCTGCCCTCGTAGTTTGTGCGCGGTTTTCTCCTGAGCCTCGGCCCGTCTCCTCCTCCGTCGTCGTCCTCTCTCTTTCCCCATCCCTTCCAAAATCGCGCACACACACCTACACGCACTCCTACACATACACACACCTTCACACAAACACACACACACCCTCACACACCTTCACACACACCCTCACACACCTTCACACACACATACACACACACACACGTTGAGGCTGCGGTCGCCGTGGGGTTCGCTTTATACATTGAGCGGAATGATGAAAAGAGAAGGAGGGACGCGTTTGGCTCGCGGGGCGTACATGCGGAGCGAGAGAGCGAGACGTCGAATCTTCATTAGTGCGAGATTTGTCTGTGGCTTTTCCCGTATGACGGCGCCGTCTGCCGCGCAAAAGGATCGGCAGCTACTTCTGTGTTCATTACCTGGAATCAACCGACCTCAAACGGACGGGTTTTAGACCATCCCCCCCGGCCCTGCCCGGCGCTGCCGCGGTCACAGCCCTTTCATGAGGTTTCTAATCGGCGCTGTATGAAAGATCTCCGCACAGGCTGCCTGCTACCCTCTCAATGTGCTCCAAACACATACACTGCTAACAATTGTTTTTTTTCTCGCAAAAAAAATAATGATCATACTTTTTTTTTTGTAGTTTGTTATCTGCAGGGGTTTACTTTTTTTCTAGATGAAATGTGGGCTGTGGTGAAATTACTGTCCGTAGCGTTGTTGCAGGTTTTCTTTTTCTTTTATTTTTTATTATTATTTCTCAAGATCACGTCCTCTAAAGATCTCCCAGTATCAGGCTGATTCACTCACGATGTGGTCGACGGACAGGTTGGGTTATGAGAGGGGCGGTGCTCTTCGATGCAGCGTCGTATGTTGCAGCGTGCGTACGTGGGATGTGTAATTACGCGCAGATGTTCTGTTGCGATTCGCACACTCGTGAGAGTACAGCCGCGTCCAAAAGTGCAAGGAGGTGGAGGCGGGGGAGGAGAAGGAGAAGGAGGTCGGAAGTCGCTCGCTTGTCTGCTCGACTCGTGCGGGCTGCCGCCAGGGCTGCCGAGCGGGGATGCCACTGCCAGTTTCCTCTTCCTCTCTCTGGTCGCTCTGCTCGCCCCTGCTGAGAGAGAGAGAGAGAGAGAGAGAGAGAGAGAGAGAAACAATTAATTTGGCAGGGTAGCGGGTCCGGACCGAAACATTGGTGCGAATTGTTGGGGAAGATATATACCGTGCCACTTGAAGTCAACGCAGCGGCCCCGGGAGCAAGCCCGCACGAGCAGAGCTCAACCCAACGCCGTGTTTGTTTGCGGTTTTTACAAAAGTTCGGGCGGACGGGGAAGTGTGTGTGTGTGTGCATGTGTGTGTGTGACGGAGACTGTGGGAGAGATTGCTGCGGTGCAGAGAGAGACAGAGAGCGAGCGAGAGTTGCGGGGGCACAAGCGCGCGCGCGCACACACACACACACACACACACTCGCGGAGGTGATATGAGTTGCCAGCAACTCAGTGAGTGCTGTACCTCCTTAATGAAATCGGGACCGAAACAATGTGTGTGTGTGTGTGTGTGTGTGTGTGTTTGTGTGTGTGGTTTACACCCAGCTCCACTTGGGGCTGTAGGGAAGTCCCTGACTGTACTAGGGTCCCGTGACCTCATCGAGGTGCTGAAGCTCGCCTTGCAGTATTGTAGTCTCCTGGGACTGACCTGGCGCGTGGCAACAGATATAGTCCCGCCCCCGCCCATGCAAGTTCTTTGTAATTTGGAAATCCATGTCTGCGTGTTGATTTGCGTGATCTGATCTCACAGCTTTGACTGTTGTCAAATAAGATCTTTTGCTTTGGACATCTTTTTAATCGGCAGCAGTTAATTTGTCCTCTTCTAAAACATAAAAATGTATGAGTCGGGGTGATCCGCCAGAGGATTCGTTCTGTGTGCGGCTGTCTGTCCACCCAGCGGCTCCATATTGCCGGCGGCCGCTGTCTGATACCCACGCCCCGCCCCGCCCCACGCCAAGACGCATACGTAAGGAATTCCTGATTCCTGTCCGATCAGACTCGGGCCCCGCTGCACCGCGCCCCGACAGGCGGAGGAGGGGAAGGTGGATAAGCCACTGACAGCTCGATCGGGATTGAAGGCGGGCGGGCGGGCGGGAGGCAGGCCGGGGTATCGTTTTGATTAGAAGTTTCACTCCGTACTAATAACGGAGGCGTAGAGCTGCCGATGCAGGCCGCACCCGGTACGCTTGGTTTAGCTGTTACAGTTCCTGCGATAAGCAATATCGTGCGTGCGAGGAATCTTGATTCGCCGGTCCTATGCGGCCTCAATAAACTTGAAGACAGAGTTAGTTGGTCCCGTTGATGTCTTACTGAGGTGTTTGTTTTTGTTTCTAAATTAATTCTTGGTAAATGTGACGTGAAAAAGGGACAACTTTGAGGAACTTTCACGTTTGAGGAAGAGTCCTCCAATCTCACCTCAGATTTTGAGGTATCTTCTCAAAAAATTAGGAAAAATCCCACATGTTTTGAGGAGATTTCCTTGAAATCTGAGGAGTTTTCGTCAAAACAGGGGAAATCCTCAGAATGTCCCCTTTTCCCTCAAAAAATGAGATATTGTTTTAACCGTGTTCGAAATAAAAGTCTCGTTACACATTCCAATAGGTTTCCGTTCGTACGCGTGTGCCGGAAAAAGTTAGTGGTTACTGTTCCCATTTAGCGCAAGTTTGAGTAAATAGCGGTAGTCGACCCCCCAACTACCTGGGCAACATTTTCGAAGCCTCTTTCACAAAAATGTTATTGAACCACATTGTAATTAGTTGATGACCAACACTGTGAACAGTAAAGAAGATTCCTTTCTCTTTTCTTTTCAGAGGTTCCCATCCAATACGTCTACGTCCGCCGTAGCAGCAAGATGTCACTAAGATGTGATGTTTGCGGGAAGAGTTGTCCATCCTCAAGCAAACTCACCGTCCACATGCGGGTGCACACCGAGGAAAAGCCGTTCGAGTGCACCGTGTGCCAAAAGAAGTTTCAACAATCTGGAGATCTGAAAAAACATCTTCGAACCCACACAGGCGAGAAACCTTTCGAGTGCACCGTGTGCCAAAAGAAGTTTGATCGACCTAACGGTTTAAAGGTACACCTTCGCACCCACACAGGCGAGAGGCCGTTTGAGTGCACCGTATGCCAAAAGAAGTTTCAACAATCTGGAGATCTGAGAAAACATCTTCGAACCCACACAGGCGAGAAACCTTTCGAGTGCACCGTGTGCCAAAAGAAGTTTGATCGACCTGACAGTGTAAAGGCGCACCTTCGCATCCACACAGGCGAGAGGCCGTTTGAGTGCACCGTATGCCAAAAGAAGTTTCAACAATCTGGAGATCTGAAAAAACATCTTCGAACCCACACAGGCG
>NW_026267218.1:202339-209295 GCF_000697945.3 Frankliniella occidentalis | reverse complement strand
TGCACCGTATGCCAAAAGGAGTTTCGACAATCTGGAGATCTGAAAAAACATCTTCGAACCCACACAGGCGAGAGGCCGTTTGAGTGCACCGTATGTCAAAAGAAGTTTCAACAATCTGGACATCTGATGAGACATCTCACAACCCACACAGGCGAGAGGCCGTTTGAGTGCACCGTATGCCAAAAGAAGTTTCAACAATCTGGAAATCTGATGAGACATCTTACAACCCACACAGGCGAGAGGCCGTTTGAGTGCATTGTGTGCCAAAAGAAGTTTTCTGAATCTGGAGTTCTGAGAAAACACCTTCGAACTCACACAGGCGAGAAACAGTTCGGGTGCATTGTGTGCCAAAAAAAGTTTTTTCAGCCTGCAAATCTGAGAATACATCTTCGAACCCACACAGGGGAGAGGCCGTTTGAGTGCACCGTATGCCAAAAGAAGTTTCAACAATCTGGAGATCTGAAAAGACATGTTCAAACCCACACAGGCGAGAGGCCGTTTGAGTGCACCGTGTGCCAAAAGAAGTTTTCTGCATCTCGAAGTTTGAAAAGTCATCTTCGAACTCACTCTGTAGATAATTCTCTGTAATGCACCCTGCTCCAAGTAGCTTGGTGGTTGGTGGTAGTTTTGATGACCTGAATAATTTGCATATATACTCTGGAATTTCCACTTCTTTTGCTGTGTTATTATAAAGTAATTTTAATCTTATTGTAAAAATTTGTTCTTTGTTTAGGTGACCTTGCTTTTTTGAATTAGCTTTAGGACACGTATGTATGTATACAATTTGCTTCTGTTTTTAATGTAGTAAATGCATCTTGTGAACAATAGTGTAATTAATCCCCTCGAAATTTTGTCTGCTGTGAGCCTGCGCCTCCAAATGAAATATTTCTGAATTTGGTATGGAGAGAAGTCTTTCACCGCTTTACAGCTATTGTATCATGCAGTTTTGACAGGAAACTGCGAGCCTTCTGCTTGTCCGAACGGCCTTCGATTCCGTCAAAATGCTCAGGGCGCCCCGCCTGCCTGCTTTTATATATGTATAATATATAATGTACGGGCCAAACCGCAGAGATATTGACCGTACTTCAGTGTCTAAGTTACGTGCTGTATTGACCAAAAAGACGGTTTCCGAAGTTACGGTACATCCTGTACGGAGTGGACTGTAATCCAAAATCACAGTAGCGGGACTAGTAACATATTGACAGGGCGCACACAAGTCATTTTCTATAGTTTTTTTTTTGCACCGGAGCACCGCTGTTCTACGTGTGCACGTTACTTGCCCACAGGGTTCGAGTTCCGTATCAACAAGAGGTAAGGTTGAGGCAGTTCTTCCTTTGTTTAATTTTCCAAACTAGCGTCACGCGCTGGCAATGCAGGCCGCTGCGCAAGAGACACACTCGCCGAAGATCATTTACCATGTGTTATCTGTTGGGGGGGTTGGCGGCGCCCTTAGCGATAAAAGCCCCCCGAAAGGGCTGCTCCGCGACGCTCCGTCTCGGCACGCCACGCCGCGGCGCCCAGATCAGCGAGGGGGGTCGACCTTGCGTGAAATGACCCCTCTCTAGTGATGGCCAGGGGCCCTGGCCCAGGGGCCGTGGGGGCCGCGGCGGCGCCACCACGATGGATTGCCCCATATCAGTGGGCAAGCCTTCCCCTGCCGGGCTCCTCGAGGAGGTCCTTATTGCTTGGGGAGGGCTGCACTGCGCATGGGATGGTAAGGGACTTCGACGTCGTGGAGGAGGACGCTAACGAGGTGGTGTTGGGGTCAACAAGATACCTGCGCCGCCCCGCGCAGACTTGATTGCCTCTGCCGCTCGTTTGTCTCTGGCTCCTCCGTGCATCCGTTTCCTTACTGCGCGGCGCATCCACTACACTCCAGCAGGAGGGGGCGCCGCAGTGTCGCGGGGATCCCGTCGTCGGCGCGCAGGGACGCGCGGAGGCCGCCGTCGAGGACACGGTCCTTGACGGCGGCCGCCGCGGTGCTGCTGCTCGTCGTGAACCTGGCGCCCCGTGACCTATTTTCCACATCTCCGACCTTGGTAATGGTAAGCCGCATCGCGTACGCCAGCCCCCTCCTCCTCCCTCGTGCTGCAGGGTCCCACGGGCCCCCGCGCGGGGGAGCGGGGTGGGGCGCGGGGTGGTCCCCGGGGGGACATTTCGGGGCCTGCCACCGCTCCGTCTCTGCGCCGCCCGGCCTCGGCCCGGCCGGCAGCAACTTCCCCTTTGCCGTCGCGGCCTGGACCGCAGCGGAGCGGAGCCCGTCCGTCTCGCTCGCTCCGCGTCCTGAGCGGCCGATACACGCTCTGCCCGGGGCCCCCATACATCACTGGCGGGGCGGGGCGGGGCGGGCCGCGGATGTAAGCGTGTATTATTAACCGCTGCAACAGGGGGGCCATCAGAGTTTGCTAATTCGCAACACGTGTTGTTCTCTCTGACATTTCGATCCCGGCGCCGTGAGCTGGCCGGGCGCAGCGCGGCCCTCGGCAACAGAGGGAGTATAGCGAGAGAGACACACACACACAGAAACGGAATGTTATTGGTTTGCGCTTTTGTCGCGTCCTCCTCCCGCTGCTCTTTCTTCCCGCCCGTTTTGCATCTCCTTTGCTCCCCGCAAGTGACATGTGTGGTTTTACCCCCGGAGGTGTCCCTGGAGGACGGCGTCGAGGCCCGGGAGGAGGTGCCGCCGCGACTGCACCGCGGGGAGGTCGAGACCGGGCTGCTGATCAATACGTCTCGATATGCAAAGTGGCGCGCGTCGTCTTCGTCCACAGCAAACATCAAGGCAAACACGCTCACAAAGTGATTCTTTTTCGCCCGGAAAAATTGCCCGAAGTCTCCATGGGTTATGTCCGCGGCCTCCAGTTTTCCGGCTGCGAGCAAACTGACGCTGATAGTTGCGGAGAGGGAAATTTAGCACATAGGTGAGACTTGATATTCGAAGCCAGGACGTGACGCGCTGGGTGTGGCACGTGACTCCAGCCGCCCTCGTCCCCTTTCGGTGGGCCGCACGGGCGGGCGATCAAGTGCCGCCCCCGTTTTCCCCCAACCCCCCGCCTAGGACCCGCGGGCACTCTATTGTATTCCCATCATGTGTGTCACACACGGCGGGGCCATGCATCATAGCGGGAGACATTGCGATACGATATGGATAAAGAGGAATGAAGAGCATCATCCTTTACATGTGTTGTGCCGTCCCCAGCGGACCTCGGCGGAGTCCTCCTCCCGCGCGGGTCGGGTTGGCGGCGCGACCGCGAGGGTGCGGGTGGGGACCGCGGGGACGGCCGACCCCGCCGCCGATCGGCAGCCGAGGCTCTTCGAAAAGTCCCTCGGAATCCACCGTAATCGGCTCCCCAAAGCCCCGCTCAGCCAGCGCTCGGCAAACACCCTTGCGCCGGCGGCCTGGGAACTGGGCGGGGCTGGCGTCGGCGGGCGCTCCGTGCCACCCAGTTCATCGGCGAGCTCCACGTCGTCGGTGACCAGACAGGCGGGTGGGGCTCAACAATGCGCCGAGTACCTTGATGTTGGAGTTTCCGCCTGAGGGGGGGGGGGGGGGCTCGCCCTGGCGCGCCCCCAGGTCCAAGGAGGGCGTGCGGGCGGCCCCAGCAGCAGCTTGTGGGTGGTTATCCCACAACAATGCCGCACAACAAAGGCGTGCTCACGGAGGCCGCGGAGGCAGCAGCGAGCCTCTCGACGCCGCCCCCGCGCCGCCCCCGTGCCGCCCCCGCCCCGCCGCCAGCACAGAGACCAAAGGCGCCCTGCGGCGGCGCGGCCACCCCCAAATTACTACAATACTTAAAGCCTCAACAATGACAGAAAATAGTGAGCAGGCCACAATGCAACGTCTTTGTCGCGGGCGAGTGTCCTCGCGCTGAGTGGCTGCTGCTGTTAGGGGGTTGCAACGCGGGGGCCTGCCGTCGAAGGCGCCGTGCTGCTGGAGCTCGCGCGATCACCTTCTCGGTCGCTACCCCCCGCGTCGCAGGTCTCGGTGGCCGGGGCGGCCGCTAACAACAACTTTGAGCTCTTCTATGCCTTTCTCTGGATCGGCCATAACTCACGCCGACGACGCCCTTTTGTTTTCGTTGTGTTTTCCGCCGCGCGTTTTCGTTTTACAGCGTTATGTTATTGTTATTAGGTAAAGTTGATAACGCGCGGATATAGAGTGCGCCGTGTGACGGGGTTGGGCCGTGGGGTGGGCAGGACTAGCGCCCCCATACCCGCCCGCCTGGTCGCGCCCCTCTCTCTCTTCGCCGCGGCCTCTATGGAGTCAAAGGTGGCCGACGCCACTAAAGCCTCTGTTGTGAGCTTTTCCATTGTTCGTTTTGTTGGGTTACAACAATTGTCTTGTTTTACTGTTGGCCATATACTGCGGTGCGGTCGCCCCAACACCCCCGCAGATATTTGGGCGCCGTGCGGACCGCGACCCCGGCTCCCCCGCGGTATCTCAGGATATTCAAAACAAGAGTAATAATGGCAAATAATAATTTAGCAAGTTCGTCCATAAAGGTTTAGAGGTGTCGTGCGCCGGCAGCGCGGCGACCGGAGGCCGGAGAGCCTTTTCCCCTCTCTGTGATGTGGTTGTTTTTGTCGGACCGACGGGGATAAATTGATGCGGCTTATATTTCCGTTGTTGTGATCCCGCCGCCGGAGCGGCTGCGGCTGCAGAGCGCGGGGATGAGAATGATCCCGTGCCGCGCTTCATGACAATATGTACCTCCTATCGCGTCCCACCCCCACGCTTGTGCAGGTGGGCGCGGTGACTCCCCCCCCCCTTTCTTTTGGACTCTGTAACGACCACGCGACTCGCACGGGCCTTTGACTGACTGCCATATTTTTATCGCTGTAAACTTTTTTCCCGGCGGTGCGTCGTTACTGCCGTTCGCGTGGATGCCGCGACGAGGATGGCGACGACGATGACGACTGCAACAATGCGAATAATATCTGCCCGGGGGAGGATCGATGTGCATAGGGAGAGGAGGATGGAGGACGGGAAATAAAAACGGCGAGGGGCGGAAGCTATTTAAACGAGCCACTTGGCGGGCCGGAAGTCACATCGACATGGCGGTGGAGGGGGTTGAAGCTTATGACAAGAACGGCTGGGGGAATCTATACACGTGAAGGAGATACATATGTATATGTTGAATTTTTTTGCTACAGCATTAGGTCCCTTGCTACTTTGAATATGAATCCGCGAGTCGTCTCTTGTTGGCGATGTCCTATCCTTTTCCCCCTTCTCCCCCACCGCCGCTGTCCGCGTCGCTAAGCTCTCCGTTGGAATTCTCGTCGACTCCGGGGCAGGGAGGGAAGGGGCGGGCAATGGGAGTAGAATGTGCATTCAAGAAAAGCCCATAGTGTATCTTCGTATCAAAGATGGAATTGAGAACTCATCAGAGAGAGAGAGAGAGAGAGAGAGCTTCGGATATAGCAAACCTCGCTAAGTGGGATATAGAATTTGAAGGCAGAAGTCACTTAAGCCAATGGCTCGGAAAATTTGACAGTCTTTCAGTTGAATGGTTGTTTAAAGGGCAACCTGGCCCAGTCCGTCCTTATAACCATCTTGAGGTAAATGCCAAAGTTTGCAAAAAGGCTTAAAAAGGATTTTAGCTAAATCTTCACTTTTAGGATTTTTAATAACCATCTCATCTCTAATTTTCCCTGAAAAATCATGAACTTTTCCGCCTATACAATGTGATGAAAAATCTCTGTTTTTTACATAGAATATTAACCCCTGTGTCAATGTACAGTCCTTTTGAATCTGCTTCAAGAAAACCTTATGGGAGAATTCTAAACTAAATATTGCTGGAGAGATCAGGCGCGCAAACTTTTAAGGGGGCAGACCTGTGAAATACAAGGGTTAGGTTAGGGAGATATTTTATTTTTAAAAAACTACGAATCGTAGCAATATAAACGAAAGACCCTTTTCATAAGAATGAATTGGGCTACAATTAGGCGTTTTGGACCGAACAGATGGACCTGCGACAACGACAAAAAAATGTTATTTACTCTTAAAAGATGCGGCTATTGCCAATAATTGCAAATAATCAATCTGGAAACTTTTAATCCCCTTAAAAGAAATTTGTCAGCCAGTTTGTGAAACACAATTTAATAATTAGTTGTCGATGAAAATTGTAGATGGTAACAACAATTCCGTTCTTTTTCCTTTTCAGACTTCGTGTCTAATACATCCACATCCACCCCAGCATCAAGATGCCAGTTAAATGTGATGTTTGTGGGAAGAGTTGTCCATCCTCAATCAAGCTCAGCGTCCACATGCGGGTGCACACAGGTGAAAAGCCGTTCAAATGCTCTACGTCTCGAAATCTGAAAAGACATCTCCAAGCCCATACAGGCGAAAGGCCGTTTGAGTGCACCGTGTGCCAAAAGAAGTATCAACGATCTGGACATTTAATGATACATCTTAGAACCCACACAGGCGAGAAGCCGCTCGAGTGCGCCCTGTGCCAAAAGAAGTTTTCTCAGTCTGGAGATCTGAAAAAACATCTTCGAACCCACACAGGCGAGAGGCCGTTTGAGTGCACCGTATGCCAAAAGGAGTTTCGACAATCTGGAGATCTGAAAAAACATCTTCGAACCCACACAGGCGAGAGGCCGTTTGAGTGCACCGTATGCCAAAAGAATTTTCAACAATCTAGACATCTGACGGTACATCTTCGAACCCACACAGGTGAGAGGCCGTTCGAGTGCACTGTGTGCCAAAAGAAGTTTTCTTATTCTGGAGATCTGAAAAGACATCTTCGAACCCACACAGGCGAGAAACCTTTCGAGTGCACCGTGTGCCCTAAGAAGTTTTCCCAATCAGGAGAGTTGACGGTACATCTTCGAACCCACACAGGCGAGAGGCCGTTCGAGTGCACCGTATGCCAAAAGAAGTTTTCTCTATCTGGAAATCTGACGGTACATCTTCGAACCCACACAGGCGAGAGGCCGTTCGAGTGCAC
>NW_026267218.1:190886-193509 GCF_000697945.3 Frankliniella occidentalis | reverse complement strand
CGCCCCCGGGCCCCCGCCGGGTGATAAGGAAATATCGCCCCTCCAGGACGGTGAGCCGAGGCCGTAAGTTGGCTTTATGCGGCAGGGCCTCTTCCTCGTCCTCTGCGGCAGCTCGGCCGGAGCGACACGGCTCCGGGTTCGACTCCCGTCGCCGTCGGCACACTGCTCTGCCCCCCGAGGCGACTAGTGAGCAGTGTTTTACGTACTTTTTTTCTCCCTTCCCCCTTGCGCCTTCTCATTTTCGTTCAAGTTGAGGGGAAAAACGAAGGAAGGCCCCGGGAGAAAAAATACACGGGGAATGAGATTTCGAAACCAATGATAGCCATCTCGCAGGGTAATTCATTTAATTATTAATCTCTATGTCGCCGTTTCTAGGGCCGCTGCTCTCGGCCGGCTCCGCCCGGCTACGCCCGAACGAACGGGGATGATTTAGCCCGGGGCGAGTTATCAAGGAAGTTCCTCTCAGCGTTTTTATTGGAGGGGAATTTTTGTCGCCGAGGGACACTCGGGCCCGGGGCTCCGGCCAGAGATGAAGTAAGGCAAATAAATGACAGGAGGAACATAATTTAACGACAAAAGATACAGAGAGGTGGAGGCAGCAAGAGAGTCGGTGGACTGGCGGTTGAGAGAGGGAGTGAGAGGGAGGTGGACGGCAGTGGCGGTGAGAGAGAGACAGACGAGGAAAAAAAAACGTGGGGAATTACCTCGGGGACGGATGATGAGTCCTGATCTATGCATGCATCTGGGCCGGGAGCTTTCATTTGGATATAAAATGAAAGGAAAACACACTGTCTTGCTCGTCCTCGGCTGCCGCTGGTCCTGCCCAGCCACGCCCAGCCACGCCCCACAACGCTTCGCCCGTCTCGCCGCTGATTTCTATTTATTTTCGCGACTTTTCTGTGCTGATTTCGTCACGACAGGGAAGGGAAATAAATTAGGTCCTTCAGGAACGGGGGCTCCTGGAGTACTACAAGGCGATCAACAGCGTTCTGTACCCCCCTCCCCCCTCTCCTCCCCCTCGCCCCGCGCCCACCTTCCCCTCCTCCTCAACCAGATGGGCAGGGCGCCCTGTATACCTAATTTTGACAACTTGTGAAGGAGGAGAGGGGAGGTAAAAAGAAAAAGATTGCAATGTTTGGCCGAGCCGGCCGTCGTCTTGTCGGTCTGCGGGGGAGCCGGCCCGAGCCCGGCAGTTCGTTATTGTAATATAGCGTAATGAAACATTCATCGGTGCAGGAGGTGGGCGGTGTTCCCCTGCACCTCACAAAGAACGTTTGGCTCCGGAAAGAAAAAAAAATGAAATAGAAGGGACGCAAATGATCAAAATTATCAAATTCTGAGAGATGGGGAATAGGGCGCGTGGAGAAGGGGGTGAATGGGACTGTGTGTTTGTCTGAGAGTGGGTGAGAGGGGTAAGAAGTGAAGAGAGAGGACGAGTAGGGAGGGAATGGGGGAGATGGAGCCTCTGCGACCCGCTAGGGTTTTAATTATTTCTTATCGAAAAGTAATCTGCCGCTCTCAATTATTTATAGTTTTTTTTAATCGCGCAGCGGAGCGGTCCGTGGTCGGCCGACAAACCGACCGGCGTGGCGGAATGACAAAGAAGGAGGGGGTGGTGGACCCGAGTGGCCCTTCAGTATAAATAAATTCAAGCTTATCCTCCGATTTTTCTGTTCTTGTTTCTTTTTTTTTCTGATTTTCTATGATTTTTACTGATTTGTTACTGACTTTAACTTTACCTTTTGCTCATTTAATTGGAAGGTGTTCAGTGATTTTCAGTAAGTACCCGTTGGTTGGACCCTGTCCCTGTCCTGGTGGAGCCTGCTGCTTTACCCCTAGGAACGCAGTGCGCCCGCAGGTAGGCAGCCCATTCGACACCTGAGTGGTACCACTACCACGCCGACGACTTCTGTCTAACACTTCTGTTCCGACGCTTCGGGGCTTTGCGAGTTAAAATGACACTTTTGGGGAAGCCATGTTGATTTTATTTTTGAACTCCGTATTTTGACTAATTTGCAATTCTTCATTCTGACGTCTCTCTTGTTTTTAAAAGGAGTCACAAGGTTTTACAGGGTGTTTTGATGCCCTGCCTGCCACTTGACGACCTACTTAATGTGTTTTAATTGGCAATATATTTGTCGCGTTCGCAAGTCGCCAACAACTGTGAGTTCATCTACTCGTCCTGTTGAGCACTCAACGCTGCGCCGCTGGGGGGCTGCTGTGCGGTGCTGCCGCCTGGCGGCGCGCCCGCGAACCACCATCGAACCGGCGGGGCGTGGCGCGGCGTGGCGGCGGATCAGCTGAGAGCGCGCGCGCCCTGCGCCACCGCCAACGCGAACAAGGAGCGCAAAGTTAACCTTCCCGCGGTTAACAACTACTTGGTGTTGACTACAATGAGGCGGGGGAGTACCTCTAGCGCCGCCGCCGCTACTCATGCGAGCTTCCGGTCGACAATACTGCCGTTTAGCAGACGTTAGTACTCCTCGCGCAGAGACAATTGCCTTTTGGCGCGCTGATGGCTCACCAGTGCTTGCGATGTGCAGATAGTGTGTTGTCCGCATTTATCCACTTGTGCCTCCACCGGTCGTAATCCGGTGCGCCTCTCACCCCACCCCACCCCACC
>NW_026267218.1:182921-190836 GCF_000697945.3 Frankliniella occidentalis | reverse complement strand
AGAAGTTTTCTCAGTCTGGAGATCTGAAAAAACATCTTCGAACCCACACAGGCGAGAGGCCGTTCGAGTGCACTGTGTGCCAAAAGAAGTTTTCTAATTCTGAACACCTGAGAAAACATCTTCTTACCCACACTGTAGGGAAGTCTCTCTAGTACACCGTGCTCACTGATTGGTGGCACCTTCGAGGACTTTAAAAAATTTGTGTATACTCTGGAAACTCTACTTTCCTTGATGTATTAATAAAGGACTTTTAATCTAACTCTTAATTTTTGCACTTTGTTTACCTGGCCGTGTTTTTCAGTAATAGTTTAGACTACACAATTTGGTACTGTTCTTAATTTAGTGAATTTATTTTGTAACCGAGCTTAACTAATATCTTTGTAACTTTGTCTGCTGCTCCTGTGTAATTATTGATTAAACAGCCTGAGTTTGAAAATTTTTTTCCCCTTGTTTTTTGTGGTTATGAAAACTATTTCCTTTTTTTTTTTGTATGTACTCCGTACATCGGGGTATTTTCAGAAACATTTTTCTTTGGAATGTGCATTACCTCTGACTTCGTTAGTAAAATGACATGAATCTAAGTTGAAGTTAAAGTGTAGTGTAGCTCAGAGACTTCGACAAGACTGAGCCAGAGCGTACAACACTGCGAGGGGACTTTGTTTTTTGAATGATTTTGTCCTTGCTAGTTTCTTTACATCTATTGCTATCAGCTATTCTCGGAGCGAAATTAGCAAAGAAAGTCTTGTTCCCTCCCCAGCTTTGCTTGCTTCGAAATCTCAGCAAATAGGAAAGATTACAATTAAAGAATATTATAAAGGTGCGGGAGAAGTGCCATACACCGATGGTTGCGTGTTATCTGTCCGACCAAAAACTGCCCAATTATTTTTTAATATAAAAAGTATAAACAGATATAGTACAGAAACTTAAATAAATATGCAACGGGAAGAAAGTTTAGTTCCAGGAAGTCTCGGTAGGAGTTAGGGTGAAGAAGCTGAGGGGGTTTGGGTTTTCGGGGGTGATGGATAATTTCCCATTGAGATGTAACATACGCCTTGCTACGTACAGAGCGGCTGGCATACGTACATGCGAGGCAGAAGCAGCAGGAAGCGAAAAGTCGCTCACCGGGGAATCGTATGCGCCCCTCTTAACATGAACCCTCATTACTCCATGCTACCCCATTAGGCATTACCCCATACTACCCCATTAGGTTAGCGCGGGAGCCAAGGAAGTGCGTGGCGTGGTTTGGCGTCCTCCAAGCTTCTCGGCCAAGTAAGCTGGCTGCAGCAGCGCGAGTCTGCATTCATCCGTCCTATCCGGGCCCCGTGCAACTAGCTGCACAGAGATTTTATTAAAAAATAAAAAAATACATGCTTTTCCGTCCAACTGGAATCATCGAGTTTAACATTGTTGAAGTCTCGTTAAATGTTTATTTACAAACAAAAACATTTAAGAAAACACCCTTGTCCTCCTTTTTTATTTCACACTGTTAAAATTCTTTGAAATTTCATTACGGTGCGACCATTAATTTTAATTTCAGAGTAAATCAAATTTCAGGTTTTGTTCGGTTTGACCTGGCCCTGTCTGCCGTATGGCTCCACTCTGCTCCACACGACCCGCCGTCGGGGTCGGGTATACTTACACCGCTCCTTATGACCCCGGCCGCGCTCTGCGCCGCGCGGGGGTTTTTGAATCGCACTGACTGCCTCTCGCGGAAGACGTTCCCATTTTCCATATTTTATAGTCGCCACCGCGGCGCGCTGCCGCTGTGTCTCGCCCAAAGATGAACGCTATAAAAACCGCGCTATAAAATCTGGACTGGAGATTTTCTGGCCGGGCGCACATTGGCGTCGAGATGAAGGATATGCAAAAATATAAACACGAAGGACAATCCGACGGACGAGAAAGAAAGAGCGAGAGGGGAAAGAAAGGCGAAGACGGAGATAGGGACGCCCCGATACCCCCAAGAAGATGTCGCCCCTGGCAAAGGGAGGGTAGCAGCATGAGGTCAGTTTTCCTACCATGCAGGGTGGTGTAAATCAAGAATTTTTGAGCCGGGGTACTTTAAGTTTAAAATTGGGTGTCTGTTTTCAAGTTTTTCGTCGTCACATAGGCGCGAAGGGCGCGTCGAAGGCCGCCTCCACTATAGGGCTTCTCCTTCTGCCGCCAGGGTCACGCCGCTGCTGCCGTCATGGCGCGGGTGGTTGGGAAGGTTATCGCCATTTTATCTTCGGCAATATTTTTTACATGGGCAAAATAGTCCCGGATGGCTCGCGTGCTGCTTTACTCCGGGGCGTAACGACGGATTGCTCGATGGGGCTCTAAAAAAGGAAGGAGGAGGAAGAAGGATGGCGATAAAAAGAAAAAGCTGCGAGGGAATCGCTTGTCGAATCGCTGGGAAAATGGTTTGATGATAGGAATCGGCCGCGAATAACAACAAAGTGTCGGAGCCGAAAGGGGGAAGGCGGGGCCGCGGCTGGCTCCCCCGGCTGCACGTACGCCCGCGCGTGCGATGGAGCGCGACATCGATTCGACGTTTAGGCGGCGAGCGCGGAGGAGGACAAGTGTGCTTCCGAAACAGATAAATCCTTGCCCCGTTCCACTTTTTTTCACCCGATGTTTCTTTCGTTTTTGCTCCGTCGGATGCATTCTGCTTTCGCTTGTCGATGAAGCGTGACAGCAGCAGCCGGTTTGCGAAAGAGGGGCGCAACCGAGAGAGTGTCCTGTACCCCGCGACGGGAGTCCTCCTGGACTGTACAGTCAGCCAGGAAAATGTTTCACGACCATGAAGTTTGGTCTTTAATCGCCCGCAGTAGGAGCACGCTAACCTAGACCCGCCCCTTTTCTTCCCACCCCCCACCCTCACGATCGCTTCGCATATCGAATTCTTCCCCTACTTAAGTAATATCGGTCGCGCACGGGGGCCTCTGTCGTAAGTTTATTGAGAAAGGGGCGAACAAAGCTCGCTCCTGACAAACCCAATCCCTCTGCCGGCTGTAATGCATGCATATATGGCCTGCTCCGCCCCTCCCCCTCTGGCGGGGCGCCCTCTCCGTCTCTATTTCCCTCTCTTACGCCACCTCAAAAATGCGTAAGCACATACCGCACGCACACACATCAATATATTTTTGTGAAATGAATGCGTTCGGTGTGATTCACTGAGGGCGGCGGCGCCAAATAGCGCCGCGCCTTTCAATCCGCGACTCGTTCCAATACATTGGAGCGGCGCGATGGTGGGAATTGGGCCTATATTGCGTGTGGCCTACATGTGTGCCAAAGTCCCCCCCCCCCCCCCCCCCCCTCTCTCTCTCTCTCTCCCCCTCCACCGTTCTCTCCTTCACTCTGCTCCCATAATTTTGAGAACGGACACTTGTAAAATCATGTCGGGCCGTCTTATGTAAAGCGCTGCAACCCTTACCGCAACATTTCAAATTTTCTAGATGTGAAATTTAAAATTTGACATAACGGTCCGAAGTACAAATGTTTGTTGCAGCACTCAGTTTCGGGTATTTATTAATACAGTGGGGTGACCAAATCCGCCAAAAATGTTAGCGCACAAAAATTTAGTCCAAGTTTATACGCTCAAACCTTTTCGACTGATTTTCCAGTCCGTCCTGAAAGTGAGTTACGACGACAGGTTTGAACAAAGTTTAAGGTTTATGTCCAGACCCTTCTATAACAAAATGTCACTATTTGAGTAAGTAAATTTACTAATTTTCAGAACTTTCTGAAAATCCATACAAAATTAAGTGGCAACATGGTTTGTCGTGATCGGGTTTTGTTAAAAGTGGGATCGCGTTTCGATTGCTTCACTAAAGCGTACCACCCTTTGCTGCTTCTCTCTTCTTCGTGCTGCTCGCTCGCCCGATACCTCGTAAACAAGGATCAGGGCTGCTGTAGGCTGTGCTCCTGGGTTGTGGGATGTAGGGTACGGGCGGGCACGGCCGCGGAGTTACGCAGGGGGTGCCAAGCGCACTTCCCTCGAGCCGAGAGAGAGAGAGAGAGAGAGAGGCCGCGAGAAGGACGAGATATGTATGCAGGTGCTCCTCGCGCGCGCTCAGCACGGCCTCTTCGCCACGCCGTTTTGCATTTTTACAGCGACTCATTGAAAAGCAAACTGCGACCAATGCTTCCGAATGGTGACGATTTAAAATGATGTATAAATGCATGAAACGTTTGGGAGATCCACGCGCGCTCTCTCTTACACACACACGCTCACACGCACACACGAGTGGTGCGCACGGGGCTTTAGCCGCTCTGTATTCATATCCCCCGTGTGGATCCCGCACATGTGGATCCTCCGGCCAACGGTTTTGTTCCTTCTTTAAATATTTTTGAAAGACGTCGCAGTTCTCTTGCCGTTCCGCCCACGCGGCCTTCATAGCATCTAGTCGCCGCTCCGGGAACCGCTCGGGTAAAAATCTAAGGCCATCACTCTAAAAAGTTCACAAGGAAAGTACACGAACGTCGAAACTGTGGTTATAGGTCGTACACTGACGACGAAGATGCAAAGAAACGGCTTGTTTGCGTTGATGACCATGCCGCGTCAGTGGCACTGGCACTCTTTCATAAGCATGTCAATGTTAGCAGTGAGTTTTGCACGGCTTATAATGTCACTGAAGCCAATTGAACGACGTGGTCGTAACGACAAACGTATATTTTCTTTGTTCAGTGAACAAAAATATCGGAGTGCCGCATCGTGCCTCATTTGGACGAGTGCTGCACTTTTCGCGATGATCAATATCGCGAATGCGGCGATGCGCGGGGGCTCGCTGGGGCGCCTTGGCGGGCACCAGTTGAACGCGCAAGGGGCCGCTAAGCCCCTGTAGCGCAACCTATCGTAAAGTGAGGTGGAAATATGACGCGTGGAAGGCTTAGGTGGCTGGGCGGTTGTTGTCATTATTTATGTGTTGAGATACGGGGCGGGCGGGTGCCATCGCTTTGCGCGCGTGCGCCCGTATACTGCGCGCGCTGTTCCAAGCAGTGTATGGCCTTGTATACTTTTTTTGTGGGGCGCGCTGGTTCGAATGCCAGCAGCAGCAGCTGATTTGGGTCGCACTCTTCTTTTACTTCTTTGGGAGCAGTGACCGCGCAGAGTCCCATAGTTCCCACTTACGTCCTGACCCTTATTGGAGTACCAATTATTCAAGCGAAATATCGAATGGGGCCGGGATATATGGCCTGGGGCGTCGGCCTCGAGAGGAGGAGGAGGAGGGAGGCTGCGTCTGGGGTGAGCACCACGCCGACGGCCTTGCGGAGGACGGAGATGGTCGGCACCCCGCGGCGGCGCGCGGCGCCCCCTCGGAGGCGCCCTGTTCGATCCTCTCGATGGCCCGGATGGCGTGGCTGAGCATGAGTTCGCCATGCAAATCAGACTGAGGGTCGCGGGGTGGTGCGGGAGAGGGACAGTGGTGCGCGCATTGTCTTATTGCAATCGAAAGAAATATCATGAAATATTTACGTCCATATTTTTTACGATCACCGTCTCTCATCCTCTCTCTCTCGCTGAGAAATAGAAGGGCGAGGGGAAAAAATAAGCACCCACGACCCGTCCAACCCCTAACCTCTCCCCTCCCCCTCCCTCTCGTACCACTCAGCCGAACATCCCCTATTCTTCCCGAGTCGGTAACCAGCCAAGGAGATGCAGAATGTCTCTCCCACCCCCAACCCTCCTCCTCCTCCTACTTAACGAGCTGTCGCTCGCGCCCCGTATTGTCAGGCTGTTTGTGGCACAAGGGCAATTCCCGCAATTCTGGAGAGAAAGAGGGACGGAGAGCCAGCGAACGGGAGAGTGCGAGTGAGAGAGAACGTCGGAGGGGAAGAGCGAGATGCAAAAAGACGCGCAACTCGTCGTAATCTGTCTCAGTTTTGACTCGTGGGGAAGATAGGAAGAAGCCGATGAGGGTTGGCGGGATGTTGTTTCGTATCTCGTATCTTCTTTGGCTATTATTTCTTTTCTTCATATTTTATTTTTCTTCTCCCAAGATATTCATGTTTCGTTATTGTTATCCACCAAAAAGGTTGACCAATTTTAATTTTCTTCTATAAAACAAGTCGATGTGTATTTTCCCTTCGATGACGTATGTGGTGCGCCAACCACTCCGCTCGGTCGACTTCCTGAGGAGGGGAGGGCAGGGACAGAGCGGTCCTACTACCGCGAACATGCTGCCTCTATTCACATGCAAGCAAAAATGTGAAAGATGCAAAGGAAGCATCAAACTAATTAAAGGAAACACACACATCAGTCCCACGGGGCACAGGCCTGAGGGCGTTCTTCGAAAAGCTCACGCACCTCGGGCCCTTGCCTTACTCCAACCTCCTTTACTCTTTTTTTGCCAACCGTGAATGTAAAATGCTGTAAAAACATATACATAAATATCCGAGGCGTAAACGCTATCGAGCGACGATGTGCCGCTCCGCACTGCAAAGCCAAAGGAGGGCCTACCGAAAAGCAGCCGGGGAGTGGAGATATGATGGTGGCTACACTTGCACCCCCTCATCCCCTCCGTGCACGCGCGCACGCGTTTGTTGGTTCCTTTCCTTAAAATTAAAGCGCCCTCTACGCGCGCGCGCGCGCTCACACACACACGGCGCGACACATCGTCGTCGTGGAAAAATCTCAGGCGCCGACACTCAGGAAATTCAATTAGCTCTTCGCCGCCGCCCCGCGCCACGCCCTGCCCTGCTCTCACTCCTTCACACACACACACACACACACACACCCTCCTTCTCTCTTTCTCTCTCTCTCTGACACACACAGAGGCGCGTGTCGAAAAGCTAAGCCCTCGAGCAGCAGCAGCAGCCCAGGGGGATGCGGAGGACCACCTTTCACACGACACATACTCGAATAATAACATTAGGACCGAAAAGACCCCGTCGGGCCGCGGCGCCTGCTGCTGCTGCTGCTGCTGCTGCTGCTGCTGCTGCTTCAGGACTGAAGGTCCCCTTTTCGCTTCATTTTTGGTCGCACCGCAGCGAAAAGAGAGAGAGGGAGAGAAAGTGATAGGAAGAGGGAGAAGGAGAGGAAGTAAAACTGGGGGAGGGGGAGGGGGGCGCTGTACGCACCGACGCGTCGGCCCGAGTATCCCGCACCACACACTCAGAGGGTAGGGGAGAAAAAGGGGAAGATGGGGTGGCGTCGTGGGGCGAAGGGGAGGGAGGAGGGAGGGGCAGCAGGCGCCACCGCTGAGGTGCGGGAGTGTGATGTGGGGATTCAAACACGTCACAGATCACTGTATGAATATTCAGCGCGCCTCGAAAATATACGCGGCGATGCTCACACACATACAGGCACGCCCCCCCCCCCCCACACACACCTACACACTCAGCAGCTTGGGGGCTCGCTTGCTGTGCGTGAAGCAAGGCACCTTGAGAATGAGCGAGTGAAAATGTACCAAAAGGACTCCACCCCCAGGAGGTCTGTCCGTGGCTGCAGCAGCGCCCCTAGCTAACGGATGTGATTTCCTTGCGTGGAAAGTTAGACCGATGTGGTTGAGTCTTTTTGTTCTGGTCGCAGGGTCGTTCCTACGCTCTGCATTCCCCTCTCTCTAAATGCCGTGGCCGCTCTTTGCTTGTCAAAAATTTGATATTACTTTTATTTATTTTTATTTCGACTGCCAAAGCTTTAGAGTTCTTTAAGAGATTGCCAATCTATGTCCTACTTTTGGCTTCTTCAGAGTGCCAAAATTTGGCCTTCTCTGAAAGACACACTTGTCATCACGGAGTTTAGTTCGCTAGACCTGCTCGCATCCCATCGCGACTCCTGCTACTGCTTCCGGCTGCAGCCAGTGAAGGGGCTAATCCGTCCCCGTGTGCGCGCTGTTGCTGTCCACCCTTGAGGGAAACGGGGAGCGAGGGCCTTCGAATAACTGGCCAAGGCTTGCGATGCCGAGCGCCTGGTGCCCCCACCGCCCCCCGA
>NW_026267218.1:178098-180106 GCF_000697945.3 Frankliniella occidentalis | reverse complement strand
CACGGAGTGTCTGGGGCGGGGCGGCGGGGCGGGGACACTCGGGCGGGGCGGTCCAAACTACTCCCCGGCCGCCCCCTCCCTCCGCCTGCTGTACCCTCTCATGCTCTACATTCGGCTCTTGTTTGACAGTATCCTGCTGCTGCTGCTGCTCTCTCGTTGGGGCACAAGACCATACACTCCTGCCGCTACCTCTAACTCATCCACCTTTCGGAACCGTCTCGCTCTTTCTCGCTCTAACAAGCGCGGGCCTCGCGCCGTCCACTCCACAGTGCCCGCCGCCCCCACGCACTCGCTCCGCTGGACACAACGAGGTGTTGTGAAATAAATTCCCAGATTGACTGGGTCGCGACGTGATGGTCCAGCAGCGACGAAAGCCAAATCCTCCCCCCTCCCCCCTCTCCTCCCATACTCCACCACCTCGAGCCGCGCGGCCCGGGCACACAAAGGGCGGAAGTGGGAGCCAATAGCTCGTTACCAACAATAATGTATTGTGGGGACGGCCGCACGATATTGTGGATATTGTATATCATATCACGCGGGGGGCGGCGGCTCTCTCTCTCTACGCGGCATAAATCAACCAATCGCGCACACCTTATGTCACTTTAAACTGTCTCCGTGATGTCACTGTGTGTGTGTGTGTAGGTGAGCTCTCGGCCCCTGCTGCCGCCCTATTGACATATATGCCATTAAAAGCCAGCACCCTTTATCTTGCTGTCACCCCCTCCCCCCTTTTGGCCTTTCCTCTCTATACCTGGGTGTGTCTCTTGATTAATAATAATTCGCTGAGCCCCTCCGACAGGTAAAGAGGCAGGTGCATCGACACAAGTCAGCTGGCTGTGCGACTCTGTGGGACGCAGCAGCAGCAGCAGCGGCACAGGAAGTTGCAGCGGCTATTGGCAGGCGATCGTTATACACCCTGATGATGTCTTATTCGCGCAGTGTGGGAAAAGTGGACGAGCGGTTGGCTTTGCCTCGGTGGAGGTCGTTACAATTGGACACGGCAGTTTAATTTCTGTGTTTCGCGCGCGTCTCTCTCTCTCTCTCTCTCTCTCTCTCTCCTCTCACCCTCGCTCGCTCTCGTCATTGTCTTTGCTCCGAGAACGATAACAAAAATGGCGCGGGCGCGTGATTTGGGCCCGGACCGGAAGGATGTCGTGATTAGGAAGCAACCCCTCTCTGTCTCGCTCATTCGTACCGCCGGCGAGCGACCCTCAGAGAGAGAGAGAGAGAGAGAGAGAGAGAGAGAAAGAGAGAGAGAGAGAGAGAGAGACGGCGGCTCCTGTCCTATCTCCGGGGCCGGGCCCCCGGGCCGGACCTCGTAAGGAGTTGGGGTGGTCTCGGAGCCCTTCCGTTTGAATTAGCCATTTGGTCCGCGCGCTCGGGGGAGGCGCGGGGGTGGCGCGGGGGTGGCGGGGAGGTGCGCGCCGATCGAGGGGACCTCCCCCTCCTGTTCATTTAGAGCTGACCGGCGCGACCCCCGGCCCCGGCCCTGCCCGGCCCTGGGCGAGATTACCTTTGCTGCTGCCGATATCTGGAGGGCGGAGGCCGTGGCCGGCCGGAGGTGGAGGTGGAGGTCAGTCGTCGGGGGCCAAACTGATCCTGCGGCGGACCTTCGTGGCCGGGGCCGTGCGGCCGGGGCTTGTCGAAGGGGTCACCCAAACGGCTGTGTGCCCGGGCGGGCAGTAACGGCCGGTGTCCACCAAACACCGCGCCGATTGTCGGGGGATAGAGAGGGAGAGCGGCTTGGCCGCCCAATTTGAGGCTGGCGGCCCAAGTAGTGACTTGGACCCAATGACCCGCGCGCGCCGCCTCTCGGCCGCTCGCGCGCGCGCGCCCTGCTGCCGGGGCGGCGTGGCTTGGCGCAGTTTTCAATGGAGTTGATACACCACAGCCAAGATCGCCGCTGTGTGCGCTTGCTTGTAGAGGTCGTGCTCACGGCCGAGTCGTTACCGACCCTTATCTGTTTCAATACATTTGCGGCGCACCTGCGAGCACGGCTCTCCCCCCC
>NW_026267218.1:171113-172887 GCF_000697945.3 Frankliniella occidentalis | reverse complement strand
ACACCTCCACGACGTACACCTCCACGACGTACACCTCCACGATGTGCACCTCCACGCCTCCGCTGCCATCGCGCTGCTCTGGTTTGGTTGCCCCCGCCTCCGCCTTGGCACTCCTCAGCCACCAGGATAATTTGCTGAAAATGGCTAAGTTGGCCGTTCAGTGGCGGCCTCTCTCCATTTCTCTCTCGCTCTTTCCCACGCTCTTCCCTTCTCTCTTTCTCTCGCTGTCAATGGCGCTGGCGGTGCGCCAAGGAGACAACGCAAATAGCGCCACTTGTGTACACTTCGTATGTGCATTGAATTTGTCATTCCAAAAAATTATTGATGCATTGTCATGTAGACTTTCTCGTGGTGCACATTTTCGAGGGACATTCTTAACTACCCAAAAGGAACAAATACCAAACGACTGATATGTTGTGCTACCTTCCAGGAGTTCACAAAAAAACAAAACACAAAAAACCATACAAATGTTGCACTGAGAACCACTTCAGTACTAAGAAGTAGTGAAGTATTGAGGGGTGCTGCAGATTCCTTGAGACGCAACAACGGTGACAACGAGGAACCCCCTTCGCTGCCCTTGCCTGCGCCTTTACCGGGCCGCCGTCCTCAACGAGTGACTGACAGACGTCTTGTCAATCAGGAGTGGCGGGGCGGGGCGGGGCGGGGCGGGGTGCGCGCCACGGGGGTGCCGCCCCAACGCCCGATGCCCATATTCTCCGCGATCAGTCAGGCGTGCCGAGTGGGGCGCCCAGGTGGAGGAGTATCAGTGTGTCGTCATATTATCGAGCCGCGGATCGGTAAAAAACGAGGAGGCGACGACGAATGGGAAGCGGTCACAATGCCGTCATATCACTGCAAAGGGTTTCGGAGCGGAGGGGGCCCGGCATTCTTGCAAAAGCCGATCACCTGGTGATCGAATCGTCCTCGCCAAGGCACCACGTCCTGCTTTACCGCGTCGACGGTAGGAAGCCTTGACTGGGGTTGCCCCCCGGGCCGTGTTGTCTCCCAATCCGCGCTCGCTCGAGAATGCCGCTGCATTGTTGACCTAGAAAACGGACCGAAAGGGGGAAAATATATATCGGGAGGCGAGAAGCACAGCGGCATCACCCCGCTCGGTCTCTTCATGTGTGGGTGCGGGGCGTCAGAAAAAAAAAATGCGCCGGAGCGTTCGGCTTGCTCCTGAAGGGCGGTGCGGGTGCGTTGCAGCATCGGACTCCGCATAATATATTTCCAAGACGACGGGCGCGCGCGATTCGTAGAGTATTTTTATATGTGGAAACGTCACTTAAGTGGCGAGGGGTTTGATTTACAGTCTCCTCCTTATTCTTTATCCTTTGCTTTGGCATTTCTTATATCATAGAATACCTCCTCGCGCGACAATGTTGCAAGGGAGTCGAAAACTGTATTTTTTTTTCTGCCCTTTCACGGTTCTTCGCAAGCTGCGGATTTTGGTATCAGATTATCCCCCACCCCCACCCCTGCAACCTCTTCTCTTCCCTATATCTCTCGTGGTCTCGATCGCTAGAGCGGGAAATTTCAAACATGGCGTCACGAGTATTGTCAATTTGCATCGGAGTCGAACCACGGAGGTCTGCGCCGAGTGGATGACCCCCCCCCCTTTTGTTAGCCGTCGAGAGATGCAAATCCAGGGCGATGTGTGGCCTTTGCTCCAACACAAGTCAGCATCCCTGGCTCCTGGCATCCTTCATCGTAACGTACAGCGTGGAAAATTGCAGGCGAAGATGGCTTCCTGCTACTGCTCCTCCCCCCCCCC
>NW_026267218.1:162426-171063 GCF_000697945.3 Frankliniella occidentalis | reverse complement strand
GCCCACGCCTCTTCTCCTTCTTTTGCGTGTTTCCTCGAGAGACAAAGGGCGTAAGGAGAGAGGGGGGGGGACCACAACCGGCGCGGGGTGGTCCTAGGCGCCCCTACTCCAAATCATTTCGGCGATAATCCCCGTTGATCGCCGTCTCGCTCGCGGCGGCAAGCGATGAGCCGAGACCTGCCCCCCCCCCCTTTGCTTCCCCTTCTTCTCACTCAGATTTATTTCTATTTTGGCCTCCTAACTCGGGCGGCGGTGATCGGGGAAGATGAGCAGGGCGATGGACGCCGACAGGTTGACGGAGAGGTGACAACGGCCCCCCGAGTGACGACGCCGGTCCATCACCGCGAGCGCCTCCCCGTGGTGCTGTCGTCACCGCCGAGGGGGCCGCCGCCTCGTCGCCGTCGTCGTTCGTCGCCGTGGTCGCGGACGATTGAGAGGGATCGACCGGGTGCGCGAGTATGAGCACAACATGCGAGCGAGAGAGGAAATGGATCGCACGGCAGCTGCACGCGGGAAAATGAAGGGGCGAAAAAAAAGGATAAGGACGAGAGTGTGTGCGTCACTAACAAAGAAAAAAAAAGAAATAATGTGACGCAGAGGAGCAGTCAGGAGGTAATATTCAGAAAGAAGTTGGTTTCTTTGTAAATCGAAATGAATTTATGGGTGTCGCGCCAGTGATCCTGTTATTGATGTTCGCGGCGAGGAGGCGGGGAGGCGGAGGAGCGCGAGGGGCGAGGGGCCGAGCGGAGGGGCGCTTGGCGTCGCGTCGTAATCGGATCTATTCTGGGGTCAAATATATCGATGTGGATGTCTTTATTATTGGTGCAGGGGAGGGGGAGGAGAGGGAGTGTTAGTGGTGCGAGGAGAGATAAAGAGAGAGCGAGAGCTTCCTCTCACCTGCCCCGGCGTATGTCTCACTCTGCCGGTTCAGTATTACTAGCAACGCACGTTGGTTCATTGCGACGTACAAGTATCCTTCTTCTTACCATTGAAGCTCTCTCTTTCTCTCCCCCCCCCCCCCCCCCCCCCGAATCTTTGTATGTATATTATTTTTTTGTTATAGTGATTTTCGATATACGGGGAGCAGAAAATACGTGCACGCGTTGGGCGCGGCGACGGGCGCGTCAGCGCAGGAGGATATATGGGGCGGGCGGCAGCTGCGCGGGGGCGCGGCCGCGGAGCGCGGAGCGGAGGCTTCGTGACGACGGGGCGGTTACACACGGGGTGGGTGCGGTAACGTTACCTTTTATTCTACCACTGCCCCCCCCCCCCCTCTCTCTCTCTCTGAGAACCGAATCGAACTTGTATCGGCCAGCGAGAGTGTAACCTGTAACCCGATGTAAGCCGCTGGCCGAACCGATCTGACTGATAGGATTACCCGTCTCTCGCCGCCTCGCTCTCGAAACACATCGAGAGTCGTAATCCTGATCTGGAGCAGGAGTCGACTCGATTCCGATTTGTAGACATGATCGGTGGAGCGGCGCGAAAGAGCCTCGTGAAGGTTCGTGTGAATCAGAGCCGCCTTGTGTTTGTCTCGCGTCAATACAGGACACTCTTTCGATGGTCTCTCGAACACTGTGCGTCTGCTGCGTCCTGCGTCACTTTTTTGCCCCTTTTGAAAAGGGCCGTACCCTTTGCCACCCCCACCCCCCTCCTCGCATTTTTCTCCCTTTTAATAAATTGATACCGTCTGGGTGAGGCACGACTCGCAGAAGTCGCCGATCCTTCGCCGAGCAGCTTGAATTAATGTTTCTTTTCGCGACGGAGAGTGAAAGTCTCTTGGGCAGGGTCAGGGTCACACCCCGACGGGGGTGGAGCGGAGCGCGGGGACTTTCTATATCCGAACTGCACGAGAGCAAAAAAATCGAATCTGCAGAGAAAGCATGTTGGATTGGGGGGGGGGGGGCTAATCCCGGAGGTGTAAATGACAGTGTGAGGGAGGGGTGGCGTGTTTGGGTGTGGACCTGTGAATGGGGACCCCGCCGGCCCCGTCCGGCCCCGCCCCCCATCGGGGCCCCGGGGCCCGGCCCCGCACCCACACATCAGGACGTCATCCTTTTCTCTGATAACGACCCCGCCGAAGCCAATCAATTCAATAAATCCCCCGCCGGTCGACCTCCCTGGGAAATCAGAAATGTTTCTACTTGTCTTCGGTTTGATATTTATTGTAACAAACACGGGCGGCGCAGTTTTCGTTTGCTCTACACAAGGCGGATATTGAAGCCCTGAGATGAACGGAGGAGTCGCGCTTGGAAACAAGAGCCAGCGTTTAATAAGGAGTCCCTCATTCCCTTTCTCATAATAATCTAATTCAGGGATGCCTTAATATCCATACCGGCGGAGTGTGTTGGATCGTGGCAAGACGAAAGGGATATAGAAGGGACGGGCGAGCGACGTTCTCCAATGTTGGGATAAGAAGCCAATTAAATAGTCAATCCCGGAGTTCCTCTCTGAGAGCGGGAGGCAGGGAAGAGATAGACAACCGAATCCGACTGCGAGGTTTCGACTGCGCCGGGCCACACCTCCCGCCTGATCCGTCCCGCACTGACAGCCGTTCGACAAACGCCGGCGGCGTCCAAGACCCCGGCCCTCGCCCGACGACTTCAATCCGACCGCCGTCACTCGGCCGTCACTGGGCTGTCACTCGGACTTCACTCGGCCGTCACAGTCGAGCTCGCCCGACCCTCCTGACCCGGACTGTAATCGGTATTGATACCCCCGTACGCCCTTCTTGGCCGCTCCGCATCTCCCGCGCCGTGCCGCCCAAGTTACGTCGTGTTTCCCGTCAATTCCGACGGGAGCGCGTCGGTAATCGGCTGTCGGTCGCTATGACGGGGCGGCCGGAGCCACTGTTCCACCCGGTATACACTCACATGTTCCAGTTTCCAAATGGATTAAGTTACACTGAACATAATTTGCGCTATATTAAGTGTTCACTTATGCGCCGCTTATACTGCGCTCCTGGTGTCGCGTGACACGTGTGTGGTGTGCGTGCAGCATCCGCAACGTGTCGGAAAGGTCGACCTCCAATAGAGATGTTTGACGCATCGTGGGCCACTGTTACTGTCTGTACCCGTGTGACTGTGGCGATTACGTTTTGCACAAAATTCTCCGTAAGCGAGCCCATAAGGAAATGAGAGTGTAGAGAACCTAGGAACCTAGGTTTTCTCTTGTTTCGCCAAAGATTGGCTTTTTACTTGTTTGTTCCTTGTTTTACTTAATGAAAACATTTTGCCCAGTTTCTGTATCCCTGTAACGCCACTCCCCGTGAGGTGCGCCGTGCCGGTGTGGGGCTTATCAGACCCCCCCCCCCCCCCCTCCCGTCCGTAAAACCCAACCGCGATGACTTTTCGGCGACAATTCCGCGCATCCTGAAGCTCGACTCGACCCGCCGCCGCCGCGCTGCCGCACGACCGGCCGGCTGCATCCTCTGGGGAAGGTTTACGACTCGCATGGCGGGCACCGCCTCGCGCCACGCCGCGCCGCCCGCGCCGCCCGCGCCACGAAAGTGAAATATGAATAAATGAGAAAGATCCATCCATCCCGGGGGCTGCCTGTGCATCCTCTCCCTCCATCTACCGGGGCGATGGCTGCTGCTCCGTCAATGAGAGCCGCCGGGGGGGGGGGGGGGTCCTAAATAACGCAAGTGGCACGGGGGCGTCTACGGAGTAATGCGCGAGTGACGCGACGGGGCGACAGGACCGGGGGAAGAGGGGGGGGGAGGTTTGATGATGGGCTGTTCTGTAAGCCCGCGCCGGCAGCGGGGAGAGAGAGAGAGGGGAGGGCGAGGCTTGTCGTTGCCTGGACATCAAATAGGGGCTGATCAAGGCCGAGGGAAAGGCGTCCGGGAGGGGAGGGTAGGGTCGGGGCTCCGGCGCGCCACTGTATTATTTGATCTTCCTCTGTTGTCCACCACGTCGTTCGTCGTTCTTGTTTCACTTGTGCACGAGCAAAACTTTCACCGGAAGTATACAATATACAGTGCGCGTGGCATTGAACGAGGTTTTTGCCGCAGCCAGGTACTGTACCTGCTGCTCCCGGGGCTTCCCCCGATGTGCAATTTATGGTCCAGCCCTTCCCATCCCAGCATCCTCCCCGTTTCTCTCCGGCTCCACTCTCTCGCGCCTTTCCTCTGCTCCCCTCCCCTCCCTCTCCTCTCAAGCCGCACATCTTTGGACTTTCATCAAAACCCAATGCCTTCCAGAATAAGGTCCGGTGTTTACAGCTTACACCCGACCTCCTATATAGAGCCCGACTCTTCTTCCTCTTCTTTATCTTCTCCTCCCCCTTCTATCCCTATCTTTCTCTTTCTCGCCATTTTTGTGGGACGCCCGTTGCCTCCCTCCCTCCGCAGCCTATCTCGTCCGGCCCCGCCCGCCATCAAGGCGAAAGGCGATGCATTTATAATTACCCCCCGACTGGATTTCTTTAGACTGGCGATGAGGCTGCAGGGGGGTGTCCTGGCGCCGGAGGTGCTCCTGCAGCACACCGTATAGGTCGCAGCCCGTCACACACCGTCACCCACCTTCACCTACAGTCACACACCACCATCACATCACACCTTCACACTGTCACACACCGTCACACCAGCCGTTTCTGTTCGCGGGCGGGACGGCGCACGTAAAGGCGCGTAAACGCGGTGCGCCTGCTCCCGCCCGCCCCGAAGCACCCCTTCTTCTTCTCCTCCTTCATTCTGCCTAACCCCTTCGCTCCCGCGGGCCCGCCGCTCATTCGTCCTGCCTAATTTGAACATCAAATATTAACGACATTTTTGCCTGTGTCAAGATTACACACACACACAGACTGGTGGGCGGGGGGCGCGGTACCGGCGCGCACGAGAAAAATAAATTTTTAAGAAATATGAAAAAGGGTTTGAAGTGTTTGAAAGACGCCGGCGGCCGTCCCTTGAATGATGTAAGCGTCGAAGTTTGACGGTTAGCCGGACAGCGGTCCCGGCCTCGTCCAAGGCGCCCAGGGCCAGGATGGGGTGCTCCGCAGGCCCTCTTACTTTTATATGCCGCGAGTTGAACGAGGTAAAAGGGGTGTGCTGCGGGAAAGGTGACTTGGGGGGCGTCTTTTGGCCCCTGTCTGACTATCGCATCGCAGCCATGATGCTCTTGCTGTCGGGTGAAAATTTAATCGTCATTTTCAAAACAAAAAAAATGTATTCCTTAAAGCGGACTGACAAGACTGGCTGGTATTTGGGGTACTTTTCTGTTCGGCCTTGTCGGGAGCGCGTAGCGCATCTCTTGACGAGCAGCCCTGAAATTTGAGTTGATTGGGAGGTCCCTTCCCTCTCATGGCGGCGGGGCGGAGGCGGGCGGAGGCGGCCGAGCCCGGGGGCCGCTCCTCAATGTATGCCGCCCCCCTGTCCGGCCCTGATTGACAACCCCTCCCAGCCCCTCCCCCCGGGGCGGGCGTGGCGCCGCGTGGCGTTCTGATCGAATGGGCTGTAATCAAAGGCTACTGGAACCACACGATGATGAGGGTGACCGTGAACGCCGCCGTGTCGCGGTGGTGCGCATCTCTCGCGTTATCGAAGGTTTTATTATTGCTACAGCAGGTGCTGCTGGGCCAGCGCGGGGCCTGCTACCAACGGCACAGTGCACTTGTTGATCGCTGAGACGACGGTGTGGTATGTATTAAACAGTTTAGAAGAAAAGAAGTAAAAGTAATCTGACAGTAAAAAATAATTATATTGAGGTAACCGAAAGAAAAAGAAATTGGAGAATAATGACGTGATGCGAAAATATACATCCCGTTTTACGCGCAATGTCGCGCTTACATCTGAGATAAAAATAAATATCGCGTCTTTACTAGGCCACAAAAGTGGCGGGAAAAGAAGTGCGGGGCGTGGCAGGGGTGAGTGAAATCGGCGCAGCGGCGGGCGGCGGGCGAAAGGGGCTATCGGATGGCACACTCTTGAGCGGCGAAATCACGCAGCCTGAAAAAACATGATTCCTTTTATAGAGAGAGGGGTCCATGGGATTGGGGGATGGGGCGTTTGCTGTGTGTGTCGGGAAGGGGAGGCGTATGTCGCCATTTATGATGCTGCGCGCCTTTGACTGCGCGCCCCGTCCCGCCCCGCCCCGCCGCGGGGGCGCCTCGCGGTGATCACTTCCCCCTCAGGGCGCCACGTCGAGACATTCATTTCTTACTTTTCCCACACACACATGCGCAGTCACAAGGCACTTCACGAGGGGCGAGAGCAGGCGAGAGAGTCGCGGAAGGAGCAGGGGAAGTTGGGCGACAATTTTGAAATTAAATTTTATCAAACGGCTCTGCCCCGCCCCGCCCAGCCCGTGTGTCGCGCTGCGCGGCGGACCGCGAGTTGATTGGTGCCTGCCGGTGTGCCACTTTTTGCTGACGAGTTTTCCCCCTTTTTCGCCACCGAGGAGAGGGCTTTTGGCATGCACGATATAATTTTATCGAAATTTAATATAAGTTTGGCTGCGCGGCGCTGTGCTCCGCCATGGTCGCGTTACGGAGGCGGTGCTGCCGCGGTGGTTGTGGTGGTGGTGGGGTTGCGGGCGCCACGGCGCGCGGGCCGCGAGCCGAGGGGCGGGCGGGGGCGGCCGTTTGGGGCAGGGGTGACCGCATTGAGCCCTTCGGCCCATCAAACAGCCCCCTCGGTCGGCCCGGTTCGGTTCGGTTCGGTCCCTCCAACAGGTGGCTCGTGGCCCGCCGGCCCGCGGCCCGCCCGGTCAGCGGCGGGGCGGGTCGGCGCGACTCCATTGAATGGAGATTGGGCCCGATCGGGAGGGCCGCCCCCGGTCCGCCACGCCACGCCACGCCCTGCCACGGCCCGGGCCGGACCCCCGCCATACATAACCCAACGGACCGGAGGGGTGAGTTTTGTCGCCCAGCGCGGCGAATAAATCAAAATCGTTTTGTTGGTGGTGTGGGTGGCGTGGCGGTGCTGCTGGTGGCGGGCAGAGGGTCGTTTCCCACGACACCGGCTTTTATCCCGCTCTTTTATGCCCTTCGATGCCAATTTTAATTTATATACTCATCGACACTGGCTGGTACAGTACACTTCTGTAAACTTCTACTTTCTTTTTTCGCTTCACCCCTCGAAGTCTCTAGAGTTGGTAACAGTTGTGAACATGTTTTCAAGACGCTCCCAGTTTTATAGCTACGATTTTTTAAAATCAATCTTAGTTCCTTACAACAAGCAGCATTCGTATTACGAAGAATTGAGTTTGTAAGTACAAAGGATCCGAAGCAGCCATATTACAAGCCGGTTCGTAATACAAACCGAGGCTCTTCGTAATACAAAGTATTTGTTTGTATTACAAATGCTTCAAATCCTTTGTACGTTACGAAGAGCAGTTGTTCGTAAGCAACTTGCAGTGATTTTGATTTTGAAAAAATACAAGTTGCTGCACATTTTGCGACGCATTTGTTTGGTTACCTCGTGTGCTTGTGATCGTGTGCGGTGCTAATCAGAGCTGCGGCGTCGCTGCGGGGAGGCGATCGCCTCTGCCGCTCTTCGCTCTGCTTCTCTCTGCTTTTGATGTGTCGTGGCGTCAGACTCGAGCCAATGAACATCAAAGCCGAACACGACGTCCACCCCCCCCCCCCTCTCTCTCCTTGTGCCGACCATACGTGCCGCGTGCGGCCTGATTTTTGTGTAGATGTCTTACACGCGACAAAACACAACACGCCATCTCTGGGGCAGGAACGGAAGGAAAAAAAGGATGTGTATCCAGTGTCCATTTACCTTACTATAACTTACGTGTAGCCTGTTTCACTTACACTACACTCCCTCTGGCGCGGGTGCGCGTGGGGGGCGGGGCCGCGCGCGTGTGCATCTGTGTGTGTTCCAGGTGTGAGCCCAGACATGGCCGTGGTGCACCCCGCCCTAAACGAAACAATTACCGATTTTTTATTGGGCCGTAAATGCGTCTTAAAGTCGAAGCGGGCGGGCGGGCGTAAGCTGCACTCTGGCGGTGGCCCGGGCGTGGCCCGCACCTATAGGCCCGCCGCGCCCCGCCCACCTGGGAGAGCGAGAGAGGATATATCCCGAAGAAAAATGTTATGCGGCGCCTAATTCGGACTGAATTTATCGTGGCGTTGCTTTACGGCCCTTGTTTAGGCCCGCGGGGTCGTTTAAGTGCGCGGAAATGCTCCGCGCCCCCATGGGCGGCGATCGTTCTTTTATTTTCGCACGACGAGTGTTGCATTATTTCCTTTTCTGCTGTTGTTTTGAGAATTATACGTATGAGGAATAATAAAAAATAATAATAAGTTTTCGGCTGATCGTTGCGCGCTGTTTCCGAGTCACGGTGCTCGGTGGCGGCCGCGCCGCGAAGCAACGGCGGAAATCACACCCGCGAGGCGGCGTCAGCGCCGCCCCATCTGTCCTTGTCGCTCTCGCTGCTGCTCCCCGGAGAAAGCTAGTGTGTGGGAGAGAGAGAGGGGCAGACGGGCGGCTCGTAGACAGGTGGCACGACCCCAGCGGACGCAGCCCCGGATTATTATGGAACATCTCGCGGTGGGGCGGGGGCGGGGCGAGGCGGGGGTATATGAATGAGCACGGGAGGTATCGGTCGTATGAAAGGGCGGGGTTGGGCGCGGCAGGGCGTGGTGTGGCGGGGTGGGGCGCAGAATCAACATTCGTCTTGTCATCGTCTT